>NC_069500.1:538960899-539260899 GCF_027579735.1 Bombina bombina
TTCCAAAAATGGCAGGGTGGTAAAGGATTGAAGGACAATTCCATATCGTTACACAATATATACCATACTATCTTGCTTGGGGACCCTTGTGGAGTAGTCTGAATTAAACTTGAGCTCTATATAGATACCAGGTCTTACCACAGTACTCTGAGTTCACACCAAGCACATTGTTGGATTGTTGTTCCTCAACCCATCTAATAAAAACCGACACTCTTACCTTAGTGTGGGCCATATCATAAATGGCTTAATAAGTGATCACCTCATACAATATTTAACCTAGGAAATTATATTGAATTTTATTTCCTGGTTTGATTTTATCCAGGAAATATTTTGATTATACAGCCCGATTGTCTCTAGTTGTTTTTAAATGTACCCATCTAATAAAGTTTTATTTATTTTTTTCATTTATTTTGTTAACGTATCCACCACTAATATTTTTTGTGGGATTTGAGTGCTTTAATGTGTATTCTTTTTTCAGTTATTCTTTAGCTGTTTTTGTAAATAATTTGGGAGCAGCCATCCAGGGAGGCTCCTTTGTCGTTCAGGATTTGGGCCATTACCTCTTAATGCATAATAAGTTAGACACTCATTTGCCACCATGTAGTTAAAAAATGTTTAGCTGGTTATTCTAATTGGTAGCATTTAATAAATATTAATAAAGTGGGTCTTTCCGCCATCGCTGGTGTTCGTGTGATAATTTTGATGGTAAAATGAAGTAATAAAGATTGTTGGTTGTTTAATCCCTTACATGAGAATACTGGACTAGGCATTTAATCTATTAAAGGAACATTCCAACCAAAATTAGAATCCAAGGGTTGCAGGTTCGATCCCCGGCGAGGTCCACTCAGCCTTTCATCCTTCCGAGATTGATAAAATGAGCAGTGCCTTGAGACCCTTACGGGTGATTAGCCGTGCTTTACAAGTACCCAATACAATACATTTCAGTTTTAAATAGAAGCATTTTTGTAATATACAAGTATTAGAAAAAATGCTTCTAATAAAAGTTATAGCTGTTTCAAAAGAGTATTTAAGTATGCACTGTGCACCAGCATGTTAAACACAGAACTTGCTCAGAGAGCCTAAGGTTCTTGTACCATCTGGTAATGACTCAATTTGTTAATTGCTGACATGATACAGGCCCCATTGGTCTCTGAGCAGCTGCAGTATTTAAAATGTTGGTGCACTGAGAATATCTAGCTATGCTTCACATGCACTTGAAGAGAATAATGTAACACTAAAACAGTGATAACTTTTACTAGAAGCATTTTTGCCAATATATGTATACTGCAAATGTGTTTCTCTTCAAAGATGTAATTCATCTTTGTGCATTTCAATTTTGACCGGAATGTCCCTTTAAGTAATGTACATCTGTGTACGTTTATAAACACTTCAAACAATTTTATTTAGTTTCATAAGTAAATAGTGCCAGTGTTTATAAAGTAAAAGGATTTCTGTTAAACCTAAACTTTTATGAATTTTACTAGAAATCATATTATATGACTTTACACAGCTGCAGGCTGCTAATGTTAAAGATCATAAGGATACTCTGACAAGCAAGTCATGACTTCGAATGTGTCCCAGGTATTATTTGTATTAATCATCACATTTAAATGCCTCTATACTATACTAATAAGGCACCTCAGGCATCACATATAGGAGTGAAAAACAAGGAGTCTCACATTCTTGGCATCATGGATTTTTTTTTCAGCTGTCTTATCCCAGCTCAGACACATGGGCTGCAAACAGCATTATAAGTCTGAGCAACAGATGGTCTAGGCATGATCACATAAGTGCTGGGAAAGATTAATCTGTCACCTGTTTCTGGAAGAGAGCTAGTGATGTAGTATGTGGGTCAGCTATTGAGTCACAAACAAGGCTCTGTACATAACCCACATAGATCAGCACCTGACTCAGAGTGGCTATAGCACATCATAATAAGCTGTTACTTTTTCATGACATTCTACTTAAAACATTGAATTCTTAACAATTAAAGGCACACAAGCCCATATTATAATGTATGAATGTGTAGTGAGAAAACATCACAGGTAGCTCAGCGGGTTTGTTTTTGTTTTTGTCTTTATTTTTGAAGCCATTCAAATCTATTTGAATAGCTGCCATTAGGTGTAGTAAAATGACACTAGATAAAACTGGAATCATTTTGCAATACATTTGTGTTAGCAAAATATTTCTAAAAACTATTGTTGTATTAGGGATAGCTGTTACTGTCCATGAGGTGTACACTACTGAGCATCCATACAAATGCCCTCTGAACCTGTATTCCGATACTGCACCTACTCTGGGAGCTGCAACAGTAATAGTTTTTATTGGAAAAATGCTTCTATTCCAAATGGAAATCATAATTTTGTTAGACCAATTTGCATTGTTTTGCAAGCTTGAGACACACCCCTTGAAGCTTCTTGAATGTTGTTTAGCCTACATACATTATTGTGGCCAATTAGGGGCCGATATAAACAAATTCCTGCACATATTAACCCACTTCCTGTAGAGCATACAGTTTGTCAATACTCTGCAGTAAACAAAATGCATTGCAAAGTTGTTGTTTTTTAGTTTGTTTTGTTTTTAAATTGTTACAGACCTTTATGGAAGGACAAGATAAGTGTCCAAAGTAAAAGTAAAATATGACAGATTATTTATTTTATAATGATTGATTAATTGTTTGTATACATTCATGATGTGTGCAATTAGCCAATAGCCATTTGAAATCACTTTCAGTAAACATACAGGGGATGGACAGAATAATGTGAACACTATTATTATAGGGGTTAATATTATTTGTGCAGGTCACAGTGTAAAAACAAATGAGATTATATTTTGTTTTTCTTTTCTTTATGTATATTCTCTAGGTTGCATGATATTGTAGTTCAAGTTGTGTTCAGCAGCGGTTAGTAAAAGTGGTTGGTAAAATAAGTGACTTGTCAGACTTTCAAGAAGACAAATTGTTGGAGCCAGTTTAGCAGGGGTATCTGTAACCATAACAAACAAATTGTTTTGTGTTTCAAGAACAACAATATCCATGGTTATGACTGCAGACACAAAGACTTTATGGGTGAAGAACAGCACCTAAGGAGATGTACAACTCAGACTGTCTCATTCCAACTGTCAAACATGGGGGTGGATCTGTGATGATGTCGGTGGCCATATCTTGATATTCTGCTGACCCCATCATTACCCTATATGGTCGATTTAATGCCATCAAGTACTTAGGCATTCTAAGTGATCAGGTGCATCCAATGGTCCAAATGTTGTTTCTCAACAATGATGCAATTTTTCTAGATGATAATGTGCTCATACACAAAGCCAGAACAGTTCAGTCTTGGTTTGAGGAGCACCAAGATGAACTTCAATATCTGCCCTGTCCAGCTCAATCATATGACTGGAATATCATCAAGTTAATGTGGAAGCACTGAGAAAAATGCACTGGAAGCACAAGATCACAAGCTGTTTTAAAGGCAAATGGTGATCCAACACCAACACCTATTTCCCAGGTGTACTTATTATTTTATCCAATCCCTGTCAACATTCAATCAAAAAATATTCATATTTTGATCGTGTACAAGTTTTATATGGCTTAAAAATGTGATTTAAGCCATATTTTTAATTTGAATTCAACCATAAAACAATCATGTTTATTAACAGGCAAAGTGAGCATGCACACAAACTTTAATATTGAAAAAATCTGTGCAAACATCAAAGATAAGACATTATAAAAAGTTAACACTGCCATGAAAAAAGATACTTAAAAACACATTGGTTGGGTCAGCCTTTTTACACTTGCAATATTCACCCCTTAATTACCTCTTTACTGTGCTAAATAGTGTCTGCAATGATTAACACAAGTAAATTTAAAAGGAACTTTATAAAGGAAGTCCTAAACTGACAATTTATTAACAAACTGGCACTTGTGTGTAATCAAATAAGGGGAGCAGGCTGTTTGTCCTTGCACAAAACCACCTAACGTTCAACATCAACAAAGCACAGCTGCACTACCATTAAAACTTCTTACTAGCTTTATCAATTACCCAAAACATAAAAACAACAGCAGCAACGTTTTAGATAGGTACAGCATGATTAAAGGGGCAGTGTACTATAAAATTGATTTCTTAATAATGGGCTAGATTACAAGGGCTCTAGGATTTTCATTTTTGCAGTAGTCGGGTTGCATTCATATTACAAGTTCCAAAAAAATGAATTTTGTACTAGCGTTAACCCAAATAGCATGAAAAACATAACAAGGTTTTCCTGTGTGCGTGCATGTATTCCCAATAGAGATAAATGGAGAAATAAAAGTGGGGGAAAACACCTGAAATTGCACAAACGCCATCGCCTTTTCGCATTCCCCATAGAAGTCAATGCGTATAGCATATTGGCATTAGTAAATGTTAAATATTTACAGTAAATACATAGTTAAAATCTTAATTAAATATGAATATTGCATAAATATGTTTTATCATGTATTCATCTACTTAATGGCAAATGGCTATAAGGTACTTATATATATGTCTATATATGTGTACATAAATATTAATGTTTTTAAATGTGTATATATGACTGTAAATACATAGTTCAAATGGAAAAAGTACCGGCACCCTCCAAAATGTTTTGGAGGGTGTCAGTACTTTTTCCATTTGAACTGTGTTGCCTTTTCTCCTGAAATCACCTGACACCTCCATTCGAGTATTACACATGGATCCCTATAGTTCTGGATTGGCCGGGAATGGTCAGGTGTTGAATACATGCCTATTACACACCCCTTCTGGAGCAGCTGCCATCCGATAGAGGTTCTAACTAGGAATGGAGTGTACTGCCTGCTGTGACCGGTGTCTGCTGAATCCTTACAGTGCAAGTAACCATCTACTTGGAAGATTTCCACGGACCCCAGAGGCATGTGGATGCAGGAACAGAGCCTTCTGTAACTCGCTCAGATGATCGGTTAACGAACAGGTCACCTGGTGGGTAAGCTGTGCAGTGTTGCTTCCTTGCTACTGTGTAAGCACCGTGTACTGGGGAGTCCGCCTCTACATAGTTGTTTGGATTGCCGGCTTCACTGGTCTCCTGTCTTGGCTAATTTAATACTCCTCAAGATTCCTGGTTTCCTGAACTGATCCTCAGTTATTATTATTGTAAGGGGTTTGGAATAAGTGACCCTAAGAAGTGCTATGAGTGGGCTTGAGCTGTAACCACCTGTGTTTGACTTTTTACATTGCTACTGTAAATACATAGATACAAATATAAATACATAAATATATATGTGTCAGAAAAGAAAGGGTTTTTGTGATGTGAGCTGTATCTAAGTACAGGTCACACTGGAGGCGCAAAGATAATATTAACACCTAAACGAGATAAGCAGCTGGGGTGAACAGAGCAGTATGGTCACACTACCCTTATAAATGAACAAACTGAATTTTATGAGCAAAGAAAGAGTTGTTCACTTCACAGCGCTAATCTAACCAAATCTCGTGTACTATTACGGTACACCTAATGTATCAAATGTAATTGCATTAATGTATTCAAACAGTGATTCCGTAAACAGTGTACATCGCTATAATATATATATATATACACACTAGGAAAATGATCCTGCTAATTAAATATTAGCTATTGTTGTTTCAATATTAAGTGGATAATACAAGGAGAAAATCTATAGTTCTCAAATATGTTGATCGAGTCTATAAAATGCAGGATTGTTCTATCTTCAGAAAGTGAACGATCAACCTTGCAAGCATGAAATTACAGCAACCCCCAGAATGGTTTAACAGGCTACTCACAATAGGTGACCTCAATCAAATGAGGTAAGGAGCGGGCGTTGTTAATGTGTCAGGTCCCAGCACTGATTCACAAGTAGCGGGCTTAGAGTCCTAAGCGCTGTCCCTTGAAGATTCTCTGTTTGTCCGGTACTCCAATATTGTTGTCCGCAACCGGTCAGGGTGTCTTTGATAACTCCAACGTGTTTATGTAAAGGGAACAAACACGGCACATAGCATAATACTGTTTTAAAAGTGGTACGAATTTATTGCAACATAAGAATGGTACTCACAAACGAGACCTCAGTTTATATGAGGTATCAATACAGCATCACAATAAAAAGGACAGTCGTCCCACACTATGATAAAAGATTCCACTTCGATCGTAAGTGTTATGTATAAAAAATCTTTAAGGATGAGCAGCCAGATTCAACACTCAGCCTTACGCGTTTCAAAGTTTAAAACTTCTTCCTCAGAGGCATTGTTGAATCTGGTCTGTTGTAGCCATTTTAAAAACTCCCGCTTAACGGGGAGGGTGGGTGTGTGAACCGGCTGCTCATTCATTGGTCCATTATGTTACACCCCTGTTATCATCCGGGGTATTGTTCAATGTAAATGTAATCGTACACGGCTTAAGATCGAATCATTTCGATGTGACCCTGTTTTGAAATATCTAATATAATATATTATATGCTGTGGGTCTAACCATAAGTACATTTATTATAATTAAATGTTTTATGTTCCGTATGTTAGAACCGGAGCCTATATTAGAACCAGAGCCTACATATATATACAAATAATTAAAGGGACCTTTGTAATGTTCTGGAGAGTTAGTTGTCTGATCAGGCATTTAATTTGTTATATCACTATAATTGTTTGTTAGAGTACTAAAGTCTCTCAAAAGGTTTTTGACTTGCGTAGATATATATAAAAAAAACTCTAAACGAAGTAATTTCCTCCTTATTTAATCATAGATGGTTAAGAGTAATCTCTTCTCTTCAATTGACTCACGTGAAAAAGGGATTTGTTTAACAGATTATAATACCAATAATTTTGAACAGTAAAAAACCCTTATGTGTTGTCTATTTTCATCAGTTATATACAATGATTGTATTTTATCTATATCATCTGTAATTGATCTCCAAAGGTTTTGTGGAAACTTTAGTTTGTTTTGTTATTACCTCAAATGTAATCTGTAAGTTTTTTATAAGTAAATATATATGTGTATATATTGGAAACAATCCCTAAGAAATAATTTCCAAAATATAAAGTATATAAGGAAAAATTGTTCTGTATATGTATCCATACACCCACATCTGTATATGTTAAAAATACATATATCTATATACAAGCCAGCAGTAATGCTGTATGGACTTTTTATGGACAATGAATTTATATAATCCATAAATACTAATGTTTGATGTTATAGAAATGCTACAATATCTACATCTTTATTAAGTCCTCCTGGATGCAAAGTGTTAAAAGCATGTATCCAGTACGTTTCTCTTTGTCTTAATACTCTGACTCTATCTCCCCCACTCTGATTTTGTGGGATATGTTCGAGGATCGTTCCTTTTAAACATTTTGGATCCTTCTGATGGTATTTTCGGTAATGGTCTGAAAGGTTATGTCCTGTAAAACCAGCTTCAATATTTTTTATGTGCTCTAATAATCTAGTTTTATAGACTCTTTTGGACCTCCCGATATACTGGAGTCCACAGCTGCATTCTAATAGATAGACACAAAACTCACTTTTACAGTTCGTTAGAGTGTTTATTTTGCAGCTTTTATTATTAGATTTAGATTGGACCTCATGTGTTGGTTTGTTCTTATTATATGCATGTGCACAGCCTTCACAATTTTTGCGGTTGCATTTATAAAACCCTTGGCTGTTACTTTCTAACCAGGTTTTTGGATGGTTTTTCTTTTTAAGTTTGCTGGGGGCAAGCATGTTTTTTAAAGATTTATTTTTTCTGAAAGTTACTGTAGGACAATCCCCTAGATTCTTCTTTAAGAACTTGTCCTGTTTTAGGACCGGCCAATGTTTTTTTAGAATTTGTTTAATTTCATTGGAGGCCTCATTATATGTAGTAATGAAACCTGGGTCTCTTGTTCTTCTTTTAGTATTCTTAGTATTTTCTATACTCTTAGTTTCTCGTGTTCCATCTTGATTTTTTAATAGAAGATCTTCCCTATTTGAATCTCTAGCCTTTGTATATGCCATATCTATGATCTTTGCATTATAGTTTTTACTTATAAATTGCTGTTTTAATAGAATAGATTCCTTATCATAGTCTTCCAATTTCGAGCAGTTTCTTCTCAGTCTCTGAAACTGACCGAAGGGGATATTATGAACCCAAGACTTATGGTGTCCACTGTCAGCAGGAAGGTAACCGTTACTATCGGTTTCTTTTCTGTACAGTTTTGTTAGTACCTTGTCTTCTTCGTGGAAGAGTACAAGATCCAGAAATTCTATTTCCTGAGAGTTTGTTTTGTGTGTGAAGGACAGATTCATTGTGTTATCGTTTGCAAAGTTAACAAATTCATTGATAGATTCTTCACTACCCTTCCAAATGAGTATAATATCGTCAATGAATCTGCCCCACCACACAATATTATCCTTGAATCGGTTGTTATTGTAAATACATTGATCCTCCCAGAATCCCATATAGAGATTGGCATAACTGGGGGCCATAATGGTCCCCATTGCCGTACCGCTGGTTTGGAGGTAGTGTTCGCCTTCAAATTCAAAATAATTTCTCTCCAAAACGAATTTAGCACTGGTAGCAATAAATGTTTGTAATTTATCAGAAAAATTAGTTTTCTCTCTTAGTGTATGTTTAAGTATCTCAATTCCTTTTTGGTGGGGTATGTTTGTATACAATGCTGATACATCCATGGTAACCCATCTATATTCGGAATTCCATTTTATTTGTTCTACCTTTTTGATAGTATCCATAGTATCTTTAAGATGGGATTTAAGTTGGGGGACTAGTGGATTGATATAATAATCCACGTATTCAGACAACCTAGCCGTAAGTGAATTTATACCGGAGACGATTGGTCTTCCTGGGGGGTTTGTGGTGCTTTTATGCACCTTGGGGAGATGATAAAATATTGCCGTTTTGGGATACAGGTTGTTTAAATATTTAAATTCTTGATCGTTTAATATCCCATTGTATTTGGCATCATCCAATAAGTGTGTATATTCTCTTAGAAAGGTTTTTCTTGGATCCCCTTTTAATTTTAGGTATGTTTTATTGTCTCCTAAGAGGTTGAATGCTTCTTTCAGATAGTCTGATCTGTTTTGTAATACCAAGCCTCCCCCCTTGTCAGCCTCACGTATAATGAGGTCATCATTATCTTTGATTTCCTTCAGAATAGTTTTTTCTTTTTTACTTAGGTTGTCATTTTTTATTTTATAATTGTTACAAAGATCTATCAAATCATTTGAAACTAAATCATAAAACGTTGGAATACAGTTCCCTTTGGACTGTACTGGAAAAAAGGTTGATGGTACTTTTAAATTTGTATGTACATCACTCTGCGATTGAAGATCCTTATTTGTAATGTTAGATTCATTTTCTAATTCTTCCAGTACTATTAATGCTTGTAAATCCCTATCTGTTAAGATAGAGAGTTCATCGGTAGTCGGTGTAGTACTTTCTTTTTTACTCTTTTCAAAGTGTCTCTGCAAGGTTAATTTTCTTATAAATTTATGTAGATCAATGAAAAGAGTGAAAGAATTCGGCCCTTTTACTGGCGCAAATTTTAGACCCTTTCTTAATACATTCAATTGTACTTCATTAAATTGGTATTTTGAAAGATTAAAAATCTTCACCAATTCTCTGGATTGAATCTTATTTATGGTCTTTTTCTTTTGTTTTCTCTGTCTAGCCAATTGTCCCCCTCTCTTTCCTCGCTTTGTTCTTTTCGTTTTCTTTGGTTTATTGGAGTCCAACTTAGGTTGGATCTTCCTTCTAAATTTTGAGTATGTTGTCTGGTCTCTATAGAATTTTGAAAATTCCCTGATTGGGGGGTTTTTGGTTTTTGTGGATACAAATGGTGTCTGAAGTTTTTTGACTGATTGTACCCTGAATGTCTGTAGTCATAATCATAGTTATTTGAATTGTCAAATTTTCTATATTCGTTATATGTATAGTGATCCTTGTAGGTGTAATGATTTCTGTTTTCCCTATAGTCCCTATTGTATGTGTTCTTAGAATAATCATGATGTCGTTGATTGTACCTATTTGTATTTTGATAATAATTTTGTCTGTTTGGTATTCTCTCTCTATCTGTAAATTGAACACTATTTTTTCTCCACGGTGGAATATTTGAATGATTCTTAATTTTAGATCTATTATCTCTTTTATGTGTAGATAATATACTCTCCCTTCTGCGGGGTGGTTCTATAGGGGTACATGGAGTAGTTACTGGGGTATCTTCCCAGACTTCATTCTCTTTCTCACTATCATTAGTTGTTATTTGGTTTTCCAATTTGGACTCTTGAAAGTCTCTCAAGAATTTATTTTTCTTTTTTGTTTCGATTATTTTGTCTAATCTCTCTAATTTCTTTTTATTGTTTTCATCTAACTCTTTGTATAAGACATCCTCTTTGTGGATTTCAAGAGTTTTTTGTAGTTCAGTTAAATCTTTATTAATTTCTTTTATTTTAAATTGTCTATATTTGATTAAAATATTAACTAATTTTAAAGAGCTCTCTTCTAGGGCAGTTTCCCACTCTGTGAGAAATTCTACCTCTTCAGGTTCAAATATTGTCGGTTTTGAGAGACGGAGGCCTCTTGGGATAAGATTATATTTTATATATCTTTCAAGGTTCACACTGTCATGCCAATGATTCAATTGTTTTTTACTTAGTCTTTCTAATTTGTTAAACAAATCCTTAGGATCTATGTCCCCATTTATCGGACTGTATTCATCCTCAGTGGAAATTGAAAGATTCTTTTGTCTAGTATTTAAATTGAAATAATTCCCAAAAATATGATTTGTACTCTCCATGTTCAATATTGATTATTTGTATTAAACAAGAAGTTTCCAATTAATTGTATTTTTATAAATTGTGTGGGTTTAAGTGTTATTATTTTGCTGCCAATATCCAAAGGGTATAGAATAGTGAATGTGTCAGAAAAGAAAGGGTTTTTGTGATGTGAGCTGTATCTAAGTACAGGTCACACTGGAGGCGCAAAGATAATATTAACACCTAAACGAGATAAGCAGCTGGGGTGAACAGAGCAGTATGGTCACACTACCCTTATAAATGAACAAACTGAATTTTATGAGCAAAGAAAGAGTTGTTCACTTCACAGCGCTAATCTAACCAAATCTCGTGTACTATTACGGTACACCTAATGTATCAAATGTAATTGCATTAATGTATTCAAACAGTGATTCCGTAAACAGTGTACATCGCTATAATATATATATATATACACACTAGGAAAATGATCCTGCTAATTAAATATTAGCTATTGTTGTTTCAATATTAAGTGGATAATACAAGGAGAAAATCTATAGTTCTCAAATATGTTGATCGAGTCTATAAAATGCAGGATTGTTCTATCTTCAGAAAGTGAACGATCAACCTTGCAAGCATGAAATTACAGCAACCCCCAGAATGGTTTAACAGGCTACTCACAATAGGTGACCTCAATCAAATGAGGTAAGGAGCGGGCGTTGTTAATGTGTCAGGTCCCAGCACTGATTCACAAGTAGCGGGCTTAGAGTCCTAAGCGCTGTCCCTTGAAGATTCTCTGTTTGTCCGGTACTCCAATATTGTTGTCCGCAACCGGTCAGGGTGTCTTTGATAACTCCAACGTGTTTATGTAAAGGGAACAAACACGGCACATAGCATAATACTGTTTTAAAAGTGGTACGAATTTATTGCAACATAAGAATGGTACTC
Source organism: Bombina bombina (assembly GCF_027579735.1). NCBI lineage: Eukaryota > Metazoa > Chordata > Amphibia > Anura > Bombinatoridae > Bombina > Bombina bombina. The sequence goes on from NC_069500.1 coordinate 538,972,588, forward strand.
ACAAACGAGACCTCAGTTTATATGAGGTATCAATACAGCATCACAATAAAAAGGACAGTCGTCCCACACTATGATAAAAGATTCCACTTCGATCGTAAGTGTTATGTATAAAAAATCTTTAAGGATGAGCAGCCAGATTCAACACTCAGCCTTACGCGTTTCAAAGTTTAAAACTTCTTCCTCAGAGGCATTGTTGAATCTGGTCTGTTGTAGCCATTTTAAAAACTCCCGCTTAACGGGGAGGGTGGGTGTGTGAACCGGCTGCTCATTCATTGGTCCATTATGTTACACCCCTGTTATCATCCGGGGTATTGTTCAATGTAAATGTAATCGTACACGGCTTAAGATCGAATCATTTCGATGTGACCCTGTTTTGAAATATCTAATATAATATATTATATGCTGTGGGTCTAACCATAAGTACATTTATTATAATTAAATGTTTTATGTTCCGTATGTTAGAACCGGAGCCTATATTAGAACCAGAGCCTACATATATATACAAATAATTAAAGGGACCTTTGTAATGTTCTGGAGAGTTAGTTGTCTGATCAGGCATTTAATTTGTTATATCACTATAATTGTTTGTTAGAGTACTAAAGTCTCTCAAAAGGTTTTTGACTTGCGTAGATATATATAAAAAAAACTCTAAACGAAGTAATTTCCTCCTTATTTAATCATAGATGGTTAAGAGTAATCTCTTCTCTTCAATTGACTCACGTGAAAAAGGGATTTGTTTAACAGATTATAATACCAATAATTTTGAACAGTAAAAAACCCTTATGTGTTGTCTATTTTCATCAGTTATATACAATGATTGTATTTTATCTATATCATCTGTAATTGATCTCCAAAGGTTTTGTGGAAACTTTAGTTTGTTTTGTTATTACCTCAAATGTAATCTGTAAGTTTTTTATAAGTAAATATATATGTGTATATATTGGAAACAATCCCTAAGAAATAATTTCCAAAATATAAAGTATATAAGGAAAAATTGTTCTGTATATGTATCCATACACCCACATCTGTATATGTTAAAAATACATATATCTATATACAAGCCAGCAGTAATGCTGTATGGACTTTTTATGGACAATGAATTTATATAATCCATAAATACTAATGTTTGATGTTATAGAAATGCTACAATATCTACATCTTTATTAAGTCCTCCTGGATGCAAAGTGTTAAAAGCATGTATCCAGTACGTTTCTCTTTGTCTTAATACTCTGACTCTATCTCCCCCACTCTGATTTTGTGGGATATGTTCGAGGATCGTTCCTTTTAAACATTTTGGATCCTTCTGATGGTATTTTCGGTAATGGTCTGAAAGGTTATGTCCTGTAAAACCAGCTTCAATATTTTTTATGTGCTCTAATAATCTAGTTTTATAGACTCTTTTGGACCTCCCGATATACTGGAGTCCACAGCTGCATTCTAATAGATAGACACAAAACTCACTTTTACAGTTCGTTAGAGTGTTTATTTTGCAGCTTTTATTATTAGATTTAGATTGGACCTCATGTGTTGGTTTGTTCTTATTATATGCATGTGCACAGCCTTCACAATTTTTGCGGTTGCATTTATAAAACCCTTGGCTGTTACTTTCTAACCAGGTTTTTGGATGGTTTTTCTTTTTAAGTTTGCTGGGGGCAAGCATGTTTTTTAAAGATTTATTTTTTCTGAAAGTTACTGTAGGACAATCCCCTAGATTCTTCTTTAAGAACTTGTCCTGTTTTAGGACCGGCCAATGTTTTTTTAGAATTTGTTTAATTTCATTGGAGGCCTCATTATATGTAGTAATGAAACCTGGGTCTCTTGTTCTTCTTTTAGTATTCTTAGTATTTTCTATACTCTTAGTTTCTCGTGTTCCATCTTGATTTTTTAATAGAAGATCTTCCCTATTTGAATCTCTAGCCTTTGTATATGCCATATCTATGATCTTTGCATTATAGTTTTTACTTATAAATTGCTGTTTTAATAGAATAGATTCCTTATCATAGTCTTCCAATTTCGAGCAGTTTCTTCTCAGTCTCTGAAACTGACCGAAGGGGATATTATGAACCCAAGACTTATGGTGTCCACTGTCAGCAGGAAGGTAACCGTTACTATCGGTTTCTTTTCTGTACAGTTTTGTTAGTACCTTGTCTTCTTCGTGGAAGAGTACAAGATCCAGAAATTCTATTTCCTGAGAGTTTGTTTTGTGTGTGAAGGACAGATTCATTGTGTTATCGTTTGCAAAGTTAACAAATTCATTGATAGATTCTTCACTACCCTTCCAAATGAGTATAATATCGTCAATGAATCTGCCCCACCACACAATATTATCCTTGAATCGGTTGTTATTGTAAATACATTGATCCTCCCAGAATCCCATATAGAGATTGGCATAACTGGGGGCCATAATGGTCCCCATTGCCGTACCGCTGGTTTGGAGGTAGTGTTCGCCTTCAAATTCAAAATAATTTCTCTCCAAAACGAATTTAGCACTGGTAGCAATAAATGTTTGTAATTTATCAGAAAAATTAGTTTTCTCTCTTAGTGTATGTTTAAGTATCTCAATTCCTTTTTGGTGGGGTATGTTTGTATACAATGCTGATACATCCATGGTAACCCATCTATATTCGGAATTCCATTTTATTTGTTCTACCTTTTTGATAGTATCCATAGTATCTTTAAGATGGGATTTAAGTTGGGGGACTAGTGGATTGATATAATAATCCACGTATTCAGACAACCTAGCCGTAAGTGAATTTATACCGGAGACGATTGGTCTTCCTGGGGGGTTTGTGGTGCTTTTATGCACCTTGGGGAGATGATAAAATATTGCCGTTTTGGGATACAGGTTGTTTAAATATTTAAATTCTTGATCGTTTAATATCCCATTGTATTTGGCATCATCCAATAAGTGTGTATATTCTCTTAGAAAGGTTTTTCTTGGATCCCCTTTTAATTTTAGGTATGTTTTATTGTCTCCTAAGAGGTTGAATGCTTCTTTCAGATAGTCTGATCTGTTTTGTAATACCAAGCCTCCCCCCTTGTCAGCCTCACGTATAATGAGGTCATCATTATCTTTGATTTCCTTCAGAATAGTTTTTTCTTTTTTACTTAGGTTGTCATTTTTTATTTTATAATTGTTACAAAGATCTATCAAATCATTTGAAACTAAATCATAAAACGTTGGAATACAGTTCCCTTTGGACTGTACTGGAAAAAAGGTTGATGGTACTTTTAAATTTGTATGTACATCACTCTGCGATTGAAGATCCTTATTTGTAATGTTAGATTCATTTTCTAATTCTTCCAGTACTATTAATGCTTGTAAATCCCTATCTGTTAAGATAGAGAGTTCATCGGTAGTCGGTGTAGTACTTTCTTTTTTACTCTTTTCAAAGTGTCTCTGCAAGGTTAATTTTCTTATAAATTTATGTAGATCAATGAAAAGAGTGAAAGAATTCGGCCCTTTTACTGGCGCAAATTTTAGACCCTTTCTTAATACATTCAATTGTACTTCATTAAATTGGTATTTTGAAAGATTAAAAATCTTCACCAATTCTCTGGATTGAATCTTATTTATGGTCTTTTTCTTTTGTTTTCTCTGTCTAGCCAATTGTCCCCCTCTCTTTCCTCGCTTTGTTCTTTTCGTTTTCTTTGGTTTATTGGAGTCCAACTTAGGTTGGATCTTCCTTCTAAATTTTGAGTATGTTGTCTGGTCTCTATAGAATTTTGAAAATTCCCTGATTGGGGGGTTTTTGGTTTTTGTGGATACAAATGGTGTCTGAAGTTTTTTGACTGATTGTACCCTGAATGTCTGTAGTCATAATCATAGTTATTTGAATTGTCAAATTTTCTATATTCGTTATATGTATAGTGATCCTTGTAGGTGTAATGATTTCTGTTTTCCCTATAGTCCCTATTGTATGTGTTCTTAGAATAATCATGATGTCGTTGATTGTACCTATTTGTATTTTGATAATAATTTTGTCTGTTTGGTATTCTCTCTCTATCTGTAAATTGAACACTATTTTTTCTCCACGGTGGAATATTTGAATGATTCTTAATTTTAGATCTATTATCTCTTTTATGTGTAGATAATATACTCTCCCTTCTGCGGGGTGGTTCTATAGGGGTACATGGAGTAGTTACTGGGGTATCTTCCCAGACTTCATTCTCTTTCTCACTATCATTAGTTGTTATTTGGTTTTCCAATTTGGACTCTTGAAAGTCTCTCAAGAATTTATTTTTCTTTTTTGTTTCGATTATTTTGTCTAATCTCTCTAATTTCTTTTTATTGTTTTCATCTAACTCTTTGTATAAGACATCCTCTTTGTGGATTTCAAGAGTTTTTTGTAGTTCAGTTAAATCTTTATTAATTTCTTTTATTTTAAATTGTCTATATTTGATTAAAATATTAACTAATTTTAAAGAGCTCTCTTCTAGGGCAGTTTCCCACTCTGTGAGAAATTCTACCTCTTCAGGTTCAAATATTGTCGGTTTTGAGAGACGGAGGCCTCTTGGGATAAGATTATATTTTATATATCTTTCAAGGTTCACACTGTCATGCCAATGATTCAATTGTTTTTTACTTAGTCTTTCTAATTTGTTAAACAAATCCTTAGGATCTATGTCCCCATTTATCGGACTGTATTCATCCTCAGTGGAAATTGAAAGATTCTTTTGTCTAGTATTTAAATTGAAATAATTCCCAAAAATATGATTTGTACTCTCCATGTTCAATATTGATTATTTGTATTAAACAAGAAGTTTCCAATTAATTGTATTTTTATAAATTGTGTGGGTTTAAGTGTTATTATTTTGCTGCCAATATCCAAAGGGTATAGAATAGTGAATGTGTCAGAAAAGAAAGGGTTTTTGTGATGTGAGCTGTATCTAAGTACAGGTCACACTGGAGGCGCAAAGATAATATTAACACCTAAACGAGATAAGCAGCTGGGGTGAACAGAGCAGTATTAGAAAGACTAAGTAAAAAACAATTGAATCATTGGCATGACAGTGTGAACCTTGAAAGATATATAAAATATAATCTTATCCCAAGAGGCCTCCGTCTCTCAAAACCGACAATATTTGAACCTGAAGAGGTAGAATTTCTCACAGAGTGGGAAACTGCCCTAGAAGAGAGCTCTTTAAAATTAGTTAATATTTTAATCAAATATAGACAATTTAAAATAAAAGAAATTAATAAAGATTTAACTGAACTACAAAAAACTCTTGAAATCCACAAAGAGGATGTCTTATACAAAGAGTTAGATGAAAACAATAAAAAGAAATTAGAGAGATTAGACAAAATAATCGAAACAAAAAAGAAAAATAAATTCTTGAGAGACTTTCAAGAGTCCAAATTGGAAAACCAAATAACAACTAATGATAGTGAGAAAGAGAATGAAGTCTGGGAAGATACCCCAGTAACTACTCCATGTACCCCTATAGAACCACCCCGCAGAAGGGAGAGTATATTATCTACACATAAAAGAGATAATAGATCTAAAATTAAGAATCATTCAAATATTCCACCGTGGAGAAAAAATAGTGTTCAATTTACAGATAGAGAGAGAATACCAAACAGACAAAATTATTATCAAAATACAAATAGGTACAATCAACGACATCATGATTATTCTAAGAACACATACAATAGGGACTATAGGGAAAACAGAAATCATTACACCTACAAGGATCACTATACATATAACGAATATAGAAAATTTGACAATTCAAATAACTATGATTATGACTACAGACATTCAGGGTACAATCAGTCAAAAAACTTCAGACACCATTTGTATCCACAAAAACCAAAAACCCCCCAATCAGGGAATTTTCAAAATTCTATAGAGACCAGACAACATACTCAAAATTTAGAAGGAAGATCCAACCTAAGTTGGACTCCAATAAACCAAAGAAAACGAAAAGAACAAAGCGAGGAAAGAGAGGGGGACAATTGGCTAGACAGAGAAAACAAAAGAAAAAGACCATAAATAAGATTCAATCCAGAGAATTGGTGAAGATTTTTAATCTTTCAAAATACCAATTTAATGAAGTACAATTGAATGTATTAAGAAAGGGTCTAAAATTTGCGCCAGTAAAAGGGCCGAATTCTTTCACTCTTTTCATTGATCTACATAAATTTATAAGAAAATTAACCTTGCAGAGACACTTTGAAAAGAGTAAAAAAGAAAGTACTACACCGACTACCGATGAACTCTCTATCTTAACAGATAGGGATTTACAAGCATTAATAGTACTGGAAGAATTAGAAAATGAATCTAACATTACAAATAAGGATCTTCAATCGCAGAGTGATGTACATACAAATTTAAAAGTACCATCAACCTTTTTTCCAGTACAGTCCAAAGGGAACTGTATTCCAACGTTTTATGATTTAGTTTCAAATGATTTGATAGATCTTTGTAACAATTATAAAATAAAAAATGACAACCTAAGTAAAAAAGAAAAAACTATTCTGAAGGAAATCAAAGATAATGATGACCTCATTATACGTGAGGCTGACAAGGGGGGAGGCTTGGTATTACAAAACAGATCAGACTATCTGAAAGAAGCATTCAACCTCTTAGGAGACAATAAAACATACCTAAAATTAAAAGGGGATCCAAGAAAAACCTTTCTAAGAGAATATACACACTTATTGGATGATGCCAAATACAATGGGATATTAAACGATCAAGAATTTAAATATTTAAACAACCTGTATCCCAAAACGGCAATATTTTATCATCTCCCCAAGGTGCATAAAAGCACCACAAACCCCCCAGGAAGACCAATCGTCTCCGGTATAAATTCACTTACGGCTAGGTTGTCTGAATACGTGGATTATTATATCAATCCACTAGTCCCCCAACTTAAATCCCATCTTAAAGATACTATGGATACTATCAAAAAGGTAGAACAAATAAAATGGAATTCCGAATATAGATGGGTTACCATGGATGTATCAGCATTGTATACAAACATACCCCACCAAAAAGGAATTGAGATACTTAAACATACACTAAGAGAGAAAACTAATTTTTCTGATAAATTACAAACATTTATTGCTACCAGTGCTAAATTCGTTTTGGAGAGAAATTATTTTGAATTTGAAGGCGAACACTACCTCCAAACCAGCGGTACGGCAATGGGGGCCATAATGGTCCCCAGTTATGCCAATCTCTATATGGGATTCTGGGAGGATCAATGTATTTACAATAACAACCGATTCAAGGATAATATTGTGTGGTGGGGCAGATTCATTGACGATATTATACTCATTTGGAAGGGTAGTGAAGAATCTATCAATGAATTTGTTAACTTTGCAAACGATAACACAATGAATCTGTCCTTCACACACAAAACAAACTCTCAGGAAATAGAATTTCTGGATCTTGTACTCTTCCACGAAGAAGACAAGGTACTAACAAAACTGTACAGAAAAGAAACCGATAGTAACGGTTACCTTCCTGCTGACAGTGGACACCATAAGTCTTGGGTTCATAATATCCCCTTCGGTCAGTTTCAGAGACTGAGAAGAAACTGCTCGAAATTGGAAGACTATGATAAGGAATCTATTCTATTAAAACAGCAATTTATAAGTAAAAACTATAATGCAAAGATCATAGATATGGCATATACAAAGGCTAGAGATTCAAATAGGGAAGATCTTCTATTAAAAAATCAAGATGGAACACGAGAAACTAAGAGTATAGAAAATACTAAGAATACTAAAAGAAGAACAAGAGACCCAGGTTTCATTACTACATATAATGAGGCCTCCAATGAAATTAAACAAATTCTAAAAAAACATTGGCCGGTCCTAAAACAGGACAAGTTCTTAAAGAAGAATCTAGGGGATTGTCCTACAGTAACTTTCAGAAAAAATAAATCTTTAAAAAACATGCTTGCCCCCAGCAAACTTAAAAAGAAAAACCATCCAAAAACCTGGTTAGAAAGTAACAGCCAAGGGTTTTATAAATGCAACCGCAAAAATTGTGAAGGCTGTGCACATGCATATAATAAGAACAAACCAACACATGAGGTCCAATCTAAATCTAATAATAAAAGCTGCAAAATAAACACTCTAACGAACTGTAAAAGTGAGTTTTGTGTCTATCTATTAGAATGCAGCTGTGGACTCCAGTATATCGGGAGGTCCAAAAGAGTCTATAAAACTAGATTATTAGAGCACATAAAAAATATTGAAGCTGGTTTTACAGGACATAACCTTTCAGACCATTACCGAAAATACCATCAGAAGGATCCAAAATGTTTAAAAGGAACGATCCTCGAACATATCCCACAAAATCAGAGTGGGGGAGATAGAGTCAGAGTATTAAGACAAAGAGAAACGTACTGGATACATGCTTTTAACACTTTGCATCCAGGAGGACTTAATAAAGATGTAGATATTGTAGCATTTCTATAACATCAAACATTAGTATTTATGGATTATATAAATTCATTGTCCATAAAAGTCCATACAGCATTACTGCTGGCTTGTATATAGATATATGTATTTTTAACATATACAGATGTGGGTGTATGGATACATATACAGAACAATTTTTCCTTATATACTTTATATTTTGGAAATTATTTCTTAGGGATTGTTTCCAATATATACACATATATATTTACTTATAAAAAACTTACAGATTACATTTGAGGTAATAACAAAACAAACTAAAGTTTCCACAAAACCTTTGGAGATCAATTACAGATGATATAGATAAAATACAATCATTGTATATAACTGATGAAAATAGACAACACATAAGGGTTTTTTACTGTTCAAAATTATTGGTATTATAATCTGTTAAACAAATCCCTTTTTCACGTGAGTCAATTGAAGAGAAGAGATTACTCTTAACCATCTATGATTAAATAAGGAGGAAATTACTTCGTTTAGAGTTTTTTTTATATATATCTACGCAAGTCAAAAACCTTTTGAGAGACTTTAGTACTCTAACAAACAATTATAGTGATATAACAAATTAAATGCCTGATCAGACAACTAACTCTCCAGAACATTACAAAGGTCCCTTTAATTATTTGTATATATATGTAGGCTCTGGTTCTAATATAGGCTCCGGTTCTAACATACGGAACATAAAACATTTAATTATAATAAATGTACTTATGGTTAGACCCACAGCATATAATATATTATATTAGATATTTCAAAACAGGGTCACATCGAAATGATTCGATCTTAAGCCGTGTACGATTACATTTACATTGAACAATACCCCGGATGATAACAGGGGTGTAACATAATGGACCAATGAATGAGCAGCCGGTTCACACACCCACCCTCCCCGTTAAGCGGGAGTTTTTAAAATGGCTACAACAGACCAGATTCAACAATGCCTCTGAGGAAGAAGTTTTAAACTTTGAAACGCGTAAGGCTGAGTGTTGAATCTGGCTGCTCATCCTTAAAGATTTTTTATACATAACACTTACGATCGAAGTGGAATCTTTTATCATAGTGTGGGACGACTGTCCTTTTTATTGTGATGCTGTATTGATACCTCATATAAACTGAGGTCTCGTTTGTGAGTACCATTCTTATGTTGCAATAAATTCGTACCACTTTTAAAACAGTATTATGCTATGTGCCGTGTTTGTTCCCTTTACATAAACACGTTGGAGTTATCAAAGACACCCTGACCGGTTGCGGACAACAATATTGGAGTACCGGACAAACAGAGAATCTTCAAGGGACAGCGCTTAGGACTCTAAGCCCGCTACTTGTGAATCAGTGCTGGGACCTGACACATTAACAACGCCCGCTCCTTACCTCATTTGATTGAGGTCACCTATTGTGAGTAGCCTGTTAAACCATTCTGGGGGTTGCTGTAATTTCATGCTTGCAAGGTTGATCGTTCACTTTCTGAAGATAGAACAATCCTGCATTTTATAGACTCGATCAACATATTTGAGAACTATAGATTTTCTCCTTGTATTATCCACTTAATATTGAAACAACAATAGCTAATATTTAATTAGCAGGATCATTTTCCTAGTGTGTATATATATATATATTATAGCGATGTACACTGTTTACGGAATCACTGTTTGAATACATTAATGCAATTACATTTGATACATTAGGTGTACCGTAATAGTACACGAGATTTGGTTAGATTAGCGCTGTGAAGTGAACAACTCTTTCTTTGCTCATAAAATTCAGTTTGTTCATTTATAAGGGTAGTGTGACCATACTGCTCTGTTCACCCCAGCTGCTTATCTCGTTTAGGTGTTAATATTATCTTTGCGCCTCCAGTGTGACCTGTACTTAGATACAGCTCACATCACAAAAACCCTTTCTTTTCTGACACATTCACTATTCTATACCCTTTGGATATTGGCAGCAAAATAATAACACTTAAACCCACACAATTTATAAAAATACAATTAATTGGAAACTTCTTGTTTAATACAAATAATCAATATTGAACATGGAGAGTACAAATCATATTTTTGGGAATTATTTCAATTTAAATACTAGACAAAAGAATCTTTCAATTTCCACTGAGGATGAATACAGTCCGATAAATGGGGACATAGATCCTAAGGATTTGTTTAACAAATTAGAAAGACTAAGTAAAAAACAATTGAATCATTGGCATGACAGTGTGAACCTTGAAAGATATATAAAATATAATCTTATCCCAAGAGGCCTCCGTCTCTCAAAACCGACAATATTTGAACCTGAAGAGGTAGAATTTCTCACAGAGTGGGAAACTGCCCTAGAAGAGAGCTCTTTAAAATTAGTTAATATTTTAATCAAATATAGACAATTTAAAATAAAAGAAATTAATAAAGATTTAACTGAACTACAAAAAACTCTTGAAATCCACAAAGAGGATGTCTTATACAAAGAGTTAGATGAAAACAATAAAAAGAAATTAGAGAGATTAGACAAAATAATCGAAACAAAAAAGAAAAATAAATTCTTGAGAGACTTTCAAGAGTCCAAATTGGAAAACCAAATAACAACTAATGATAGTGAGAAAGAGAATGAAGTCTGGGAAGATACCCCAGTAACTACTCCATGTACCCCTATAGAACCACCCCGCAGAAGGGAGAGTATATTATCTACACATAAAAGAGATAATAGATCTAAAATTAAGAATCATTCAAATATTCCACCGTGGAGAAAAAATAGTGTTCAATTTACAGATATAGAGAGAATACCAAACAGACAAAATTATTATCAAAATACAAATAGGTACAATCAACGACATCATGATTATTCTAAGAACACATACAATAGGGACTATAGGGAAAACAGAAATCATTACACCTACAAGGATCACTATACATATAACGAATATAGAAAATTTGACAATTCAAATAACTATGATTATGACTACAGACATTCAGGGTACAATCAGTCAAAAAACTTCAGACACCATTTGTATCCACAAAAACCAAAAACCCCCCAATCAGGGAATTTTCAAAATTCTATAGAGACCAGACAACATACTCAAAATTTAGAAGGAAGATCCAACCTAAGTTGGACTCCAATAAACCAAAGAAAACGAAAAGAACAAAGCGAGGAAAGAGAGGGGGACAATTGGCTAGACAGAGAAAACAAAAGAAAAAGACCATAAATAAGATTCAATCCAGAGAATTGGTGAAGATTTTTAATCTTTCAAAATACCAATTTAATGAAGTACAATTGAATGTATTAAGAAAGGGTCTAAAATTTGCGCCAGTAAAAGGGCCGAATTCTTTCACTCTTTTCATTGATCTACATAAATTTATAAGAAAATTAACCTTGCAGAGACACTTTGAAAAGAGTAAAAAAGAAAGTACTACACCGACTACCGATGAACTCTCTATCTTAACAGATAGGGATTTACAAGCATTAATAGTACTGGAAGAATTAGAAAATGAATCTAACATTACAAATAAGGATCTTCAATCGCAGAGTGATGTACATACAAATTTAAAAGTACCATCAACCTTTTTTCCAGTACAGTCCAAAGGGAACTGTATTCCAACGTTTTATGATTTAGTTTCAAATGATTTGATAGATCTTTGTAACAATTATAAAATAAAAAATGACAACCTAAGTAAAAAAGAAAAAACTATTCTGAAGGAAATCAAAGATAATGATGACCTCATTATACGTGAGGCTGACAAGGGGGGAGGCTTGGTATTACAAAACAGATCAGACTATCTGAAAGAAGCATTCAACCTCTTAGGAGACAATAAAACATACCTAAAATTAAAAGGGGATCCAAGAAAAACCTTTCTAAGAGAATATACACACTTATTGGATGATGCCAAATACAATGGGATATTAAACGATCAAGAATTTAAATATTTAAACAACCTGTATCCCAAAACGGCAATATTTTATCATCTCCCCAAGGTGCATAAAAGCACCACAAACCCCCCAGGAAGACCAATCGTCTCCGGTATAAATTCACTTACGGCTAGGTTGTCTGAATACGTGGATTATTATATCAATCCACTAGTCCCCCAACTTAAATCCCATCTTAAAGATACTATGGATACTATCAAAAAGGTAGAACAAATAAAATGGAATTCCGAATATAGATGGGTTACCATGGATGTATCAGCATTGTATACAAACATACCCCACCAAAAAGGAATTGAGATACTTAAACATACACTAAGAGAGAAAACTAATTTTTCTGATAAATTACAAACATTTATTGCTACCAGTGCTAAATTCGTTTTGGAGAGAAATTATTTTGAATTTGAAGGCGAACACTACCTCCAAACCAGCGGTACGGCAATGGGGACCATTATGGCCCCCAGTTATGCCAATCTCTATATGGGATTCTGGGAGGATCAATGTATTTACAATAACAACCGATTCAAGGATAATATTGTGTGGTGGGGCAGATTCATTGACGATATTATACTCATTTGGAAGGGTAGTGAAGAATCTATCAATGAATTTGTTAACTTTGCAAACGATAACACAATGAATCTGTCCTTCACACACAAAACAAACTCTCAGGAAATAGAATTTCTGGATCTTGTACTCTTCCACGAAGAAGACAAGGTACTAACAAAACTGTACAGAAAAGAAACCGATAGTAACGGTTACCTTCCTGCTGACAGTGGACACCATAAGTCTTGGGTTCATAATATCCCCTTCGGTCAGTTTCAGAGACTGAGAAGAAACTGCTCGAAATTGGAAGACTATGATAAGGAATCTATTCTATTAAAACAGCAATTTATAAGTAAAAACTATAATGCAAAGATCATAGATATGGCATATACAAAGGCTAGAGATTCAAATAGGGAAGATCTTCTATTAAAAAATCAAGATGGAACACGAGAAACTAAGAGTATAGAAAATACTAAGAATACTAAAAGAAGAACAAGAGACCCAGGTTTCATTACTACATATAATGAGGCCTCCAATGAAATTAAACAAATTCTAAAAAAACATTGGCCGGTCCTAAAACAGGACAAGTTCTTAAAGAAGAATCTAGGGGATTGTCCTACAGTAACTTTCAGAAAAAATAAATCTTTAAAAAACATGCTTGCCCCCAGCAAACTTAAAAAGAAAAACCATCCAAAAACCTGGTTAGAAAGTAACAGCCAAGGGTTTTATAAATGCAACCGCAAAAATTGTGAAGGCTGTGCACATGCATATAATAAGAACAAACCAACACATGAGGTCCAATCTAAATCTAATAATAAAAGCTGCAAAATAAACACTCTAACGAACTGTAAAAGTGAGTTTTGTGTCTATCTATTAGAATGCAGCTGTGGACTCCAGTATATCGGGAGGTCCAAAAGAGTCTATAAAACTAGATTATTAGAGCACATAAAAAATATTGAAGCTGGTTTTACAGGACATAACCTTTCAGACCATTACCGAAAATACCATCAGAAGGATCCAAAATGTTTAAAAGGAACGATCCTCGAACATATCCCACAAAATCAGAGTGGGGGAGATAGAGTCAGAGTATTAAGACAAAGAGAAACGTACTGGATACATGCTTTTAACACTTTGCATCCAGGAGGACTTAATAAAGATGTAGATATTGTAGCATTTCTATAACATCAAACATTAGTATTTATGGATTATATAAATTCATTGTCCATAAAAAGTCCATACAGCATTACTGCTGGCTTGTATATAGATATATGTATTTTTAACATATACAGATGTGGGTGTATGGATACATATACAGAACAATTTTTCCTTATATACTTTATATTTTGGAAATTATTTCTTAGGGATTGTTTCCAATATATACACATATATATTTACTTATAAAAAACTTACAGATTACATTTGAGGTAATAACAAAACAAACTAAAGTTTCCACAAAACCTTTGGAGATCAATTACAGATGATATAGATAAAATACAATCATTGTATATAACTGATGAAAATAGACAACACATAAGGGTTTTTTACTGTTCAAAATTATTGGTATTATAATCTGTTAAACAAATCCCTTTTTCACGTGAGTCAATTGAAGAGAAGAGATTACTCTTAACCATCTATGATTAAATAAGGAGGAAATTACTTCGTTTAGAGTTTTTTTTATATATATCTACGCAAGTCAAAAACCTTTTGAGAGACTTTAGTACTCTAACAAACAATTATAGTGATATAACAAATTAAATGCCTGATCAGACAACTAACTCTCCAGAACATTACAAAGGTCCCTTTAATTATTTGTATATATATGTAGGCTCTGGTTCTAATATAGGCTCCGGTTCTAACATACGGAACATAAAACATTTAATTATAATAAATGTACTTATGGTTAGACCCACAGCATATAATATATTATATTAGATATTTCAAAACAGGGTCACATCGAAATGATTCGATCTTAAGCCGTGTACGATTACATTTACATTGAACAATACCCCGGATGATAACAGGGGTGTAACATAATGGACCAATGAATGAGCAGCCGGTTCACACACCCACCCTCCCCGTTAAGCGGGAGTTTTTAAAATGGCTACAACAGACCAGATTCAACAATGCCTCTGAGGAAGAAGTTTTAAACTTTGAAACGCGTAAGGCTGAGTGTTGAATCTGGCTGCTCATCCTTAAAGATTTTTTATACATAACACTTACGATCGAAGTGGAATCTTTTATCATAGTGTGGGACGACTGTCCTTTTTATTGTGATGCTGTATTGATACCTCATATAAACTGAGGTCTCGTTTGTGAGTACCATTCTTATGTTGCAATAAATTCGTACCACTTTTAAAACAGTATTATGCTATGTGCCGTGTTTGTTCCCTTTACATAAACACGTTGGAGTTATCAAAGACACCCTGACCGGTTGCGGACAACAATATTGGAGTACCGGACAAACAGAGAATCTTCAAGGGACAGCGCTTAGGACTCTAAGCCCGCTACTTGTGAATCAGTGCTGGGACCTGACACATTAACAACGCCCGCTCCTTACCTCATTTGATTGAGGTCACCTATTGTGAGTAGCCTGTTAAACCATTCTGGGGGTTGCTGTAATTTCATGCTTGCAAGGTTGATCGTTCACTTTCTGAAGATAGAACAATCCTGCATTTTATAGACTCGATCAACATATTTGAGAACTATAGATTTTCTCCTTGTATTATCCACTTAATATTGAAACAACAATAGCTAATATTTAATTAGCAGGATCATTTTCCTAGTGTGTATATATATATATATTATAGCGATGTACACTGTTTACGGAATCACTGTTTGAATACATTAATGCAATTACATTTGATACATTAGGTGTACCGTAATAGTACACGAGATTTGGTTAGATTAGCGCTGTGAAGTGAACAACTCTTTCTTTGCACATAAATATATATGTATATATATATATATATATATATATATATATACAAATACATCTGTATATGTATGGTTCTCAATGTTAAAGCCCTTTAAGTGTTAATATGAGTGTAACTGTACTTTATAATGTATTTTTGAAGTGTTTTGTGCAACTTTCGCGGTAATGATTGAAGCATAAAGGGCATAAAGGGAAATTGCACTAGCGCAATCGTGATTTTGCTCCACTTGTAATATAAGCACAATGAAAATGGCTTGCAAAAACACGATTGCGCTAGAACAAAACTATTTGCACCTCACTTCTAATCTAACCCAATGTGCTTACAATAACTTGTTATACCAGCCGCAGAGTATAACATATCCAGGATATTGACATTTAGCTTTGTTTTGTATATGGAATATCAATATCTGATAACTGAAACCACAACCCAATGAAATGGGCTGAGCTCCCAGAGAGAGCAGACCTCTTTAGCTTTACTCTCTCTATTCTTTATAAACAGTGAAACTAACACCAGTACTTTAGTACTGACATTTTCAGTGTAGGTGGGGATACAACAGGGAATAACAGCTATTTTAAAAAATAAAAGAAAAGTATTGGAGCTATTTGTTAACAATGTAATATACTCTAGCAGGTCAGATGGATCATTGGGAACTCCTTAAAGGGTAGAAAAAATTGCAATAAACTGTCTAAGGCTTGAAAATTGAAATGTTCCCATTTTTGTTTTTTGTCTTGGGTAAATAATAAAGCAAGTAGACTGTTTAATGGAAGTGCTGCTGTATTTTGTGGAGTTTAAACTTGTAATGAAAATGATAGACCAAGTGGCCTTCCTTTTAAACTAGTTTTTGTATTGTATCTGAATTGTAAAATTGGCAGAATGTATTATATATAAAAGAAAAAATATTTTAATTGAAGTATATTGGTGCAGTAAAATATATTCACTCACTCTCTGGGAGGCCAAAAAGTGAGTGGTACAGCCTATACCACCAAGATCGATACCGTAAACTGAAAGTCAGTAGTTATGAGTTTTACGCTACAAAGCTGTAAAATAAAACTCATAACTAAAGTGCTAAAAAGTACACTAACACCCATAAACTACCTATATTACCCCCTAAACTGAGGCCCTCCCGCATCGCAAACACTAAAATAAAATTATTAACCCCTAATCTGCTGCTCCGGACATCGCCGCCACTATAATAAACATATTAATCCCTAAACCGCCGCACTCCCGCATCACAAACACTAGTTAAATATTATTAACCCCTAATCTGCTGACCCTAACATCGCCGCCACCTACCTACAATTATTAACCTCTAATCTGCCACCCCCAACGTCGCTGCCACTATACTAAATTTATTAACCCCTAAACCTAAGTCTAACCCTAACACCCCCTAACTTAAATATAATTAAAATAAATCTAAATAAAACCTACTATCATTACCTAAATTATTCCTATTTAAAACTAAATACTTACCTGTAAAACCCATAGCTAGCTACAATATAACTAATATGTAAAAAAAAATATCCAATGCTTGTCCACGGTAAGAGATAGAGTCACTCAGAATCCAGAGGTAAAAATGATAAAAGTTAATCTTTATTATGAATACTCCAAGGGATAAAACATGTACAAAAAACGATCTCAGCTAAGAGAACAGTTAGTGAAGTCTGACCGGTTTCGGCGCAGCATGGCCGTAGTCATAGACACAGTATAGTGCCGGCACTGACTTAAAACAATGTGATAATATTAACATAAAATCATAAAATATCAATTGGCGATAGAAAGCTATATGCAACCAAACATTAACATTAACACTAACAGATGTTTGGTTGCATATAGCTTTCTATCGCCAATTGATATTTTATGATTTTATGTTAATATTATCACATTGTTTTAAGTCAGTGCCGGCACTATACTGTTTATCTACTATTGTGTATTAAATTCAAGTTTTATCGATTCATATAGATATTATCTAATTTTTATTAATATATTATCCAACTTATCTTTAACAAGTAACGTTAAGTTACAAGATCAACTGTCAGTTATATCTCACACATTTAGTGCTCTTAGCTTTAATTAGCGCTACCCTAATTCTTTCTTTCTAAGTATATAGTTTTAAATAGGAATTAATTAGGTAATGATAGTAGGTTTTATTTAGATTTATTTTAATTATATTTTAGGGGGTGTTAGGATTAGACTTAGGTTTAGGGGTTAATAAATTTAGCATTGTGATGGCGATGTTGGGGGCGGCAGATTAGGGGTTAATAAATTTAGGTAGGTGGCGGCGATGTTAGGGGCGGCAGATTAGGGATTAATAATATTTAACTAGTGTTTGCGATGCAGGAGTACGGCGGTTTAGAGGTTAATATGTTTATTATAGTGATGGCGACGTTGGAGGCGGCAGATTAGGGGTTAATAAGTGTAGGTAGGTTGCGGCGACATTGGGGGCGGGAGATTAGGGGTTAATAAATATAATGTAGGTGTCGGCGATTTGGGGCAGCAGATTAGGGGTTAATAAGTATAATGTAGGTGTCGGCGATGTTGGGGGCAGCAGATTAGGGGTTAATAAGTATAATGTAGGTGTCGGCGATGTCGGGGGCGGCAGATTAGGAGTTAATAAGTATAATGTAGTTGTCAGCGATGTCGGGGGCGGCGATGTGTGTCGGACAGACATTGATAAATTGGCCCCCAAAATTGGACAAATGATTGCATTAAAGATGTATCTTAGAATTTTAATTTGTAAAACCATTGTCTTTCTCCCCTGATTGACCTATATAATATCTGTAAGTATAAGTCAAGGTATTAAATGCTTCATTAAATATTACCAACATTACCAGTAATTAGTCCAACTAATTTTCTGTTTTCTGTCTGTTCTCTCTATCAATCGCTGACCCAGTCAATGCTGATTAAGAATCTGCCTTTTCTATTTACATGTTGCTCAACAAGTTTGTTTTAGAATATGAGACTGACAAGTCCAATTTAACTTCCATGCTGCTGATCTGGCCTGATTGAGAAAATAAAATCTCCCAAGTACAGTTTCTTCTTCCATGTTGCTGACCCAGCTTGTTTTAGATTAGGGAACTTCTAAATACTGTTCAAGTTGTGAACCCTGATTATCAGACATTTGCTTCTCCTAAATAAAAGAGACATTAAAAAAAATAAAAAATAAAAATAAAGAAGGTCAAGAATAGGAAATATTAATTTTTGAAAGACACACACATACATACATACATACATAGAAACACACACACATATATACACACATACATAAACACACATACATACACACATACATAAATATATAAACACACACACATACATTTATAAACACACAAACATACACACACATACATACATACATACATATAAACACACACACACATACATATACACACACATACATACATACATACACACATACATACATAAACACACATACATACATATATAAACATACAAACATACACACACACATACATACATACATATAAACACACACACATACATATACACACACATACATACATACACACATACATACATACATAAACACGCATACATACACACACACAGAAACACACACATTCATACATACATACATACACACACACATACATACATAAACACACACACAAAATTACACACATACACACACATACATACATAAACACAAATACATATACACAAACATAAACACACACACACATAAACAAACATACATACACACACACATAAATACATAAATAAATAAATACATACATACATAAACACACATAAACACACACATACATGCATACATACATAAACTCACATACATACATAAACACACATACATTCACACACACACAAGAAGACACACATATACATAAACACACATACATACACACACATAAACACACATACATAAGCACATATACATACACACATAGACACAGACACACATAAACACAGACACACATAAACACGCATACATAGACACACACATACATAGACACACACACACACACAAACATACACAAACATGCAATCACACACATACAGATACAAATATTTTCTGTCATACATATAAGAAAAAGTAGCATTGAGACATGTTAATCTTTCTGTTTGCCTAAAAGAGGTACTTCCTACTAGTGTTTAGTGAGCATTAGTAGGAAGTACTAGTAATCAATTCATATGCATTATTAGGAAGTATTATTTATAGCCATTGATAATTAGCAGGAATTACATAACTGATAGCTGTATTAGCTTCAATTTAAAGTTAAAAAAACTTTTACTTCATATTTATATCATGCAAAACAATTCAATATTTCTTTGTGTACAGTGTCCCCTTAAATATGCAAATCACAAACAAATTTATACTATGGTGAATATGCAAATTAGCATTTTGAAAATGAATTTCCCTCATTACCTACAGACAGTATTGAGTGCACAATTATATTTCACTTGGTATGTAGACTGAAGAAAATATTTCCCAGTTACCTCACCAGAACATCATGTGTTGGACATGATCCTGGATGTAGGCCAAATTTTAAAGAAACATGCACCAATGAGTGATCTTTATATGATGTAATGCAAATAGGAATGTATTGCAGGTATTTATATTTAGAAGGGCCTATTGAATTAGATAATGATCACTACATGAACTAACAACGCTGGCGGACACGACATCCTAAAATAATCTTTTAGAAAACATAGCTCAAGGACATATGGGCATGTTCACATACCTGAATAGAAATAGTCACATGTTGTGCTCTCTCTCTAAATAAGCACATTAAGTACTACAGTAAGTACATTACATTTAATGTTAACATTGAATTCCAGTGAATCAGCTGTATGTTTATGCTGCAGGTCACTTTAAGAATCACAGTAAATTTACAACTAATATTTGTCATTGAAAAAAACCTTCTTGGCCTTCAGTAATGCACTTCAGGTCATGAAAGACCATTTTGTAATACAGAAAATAGTGTATTTTTTAAATGTGTCATATTTATTTTATTTTGTTTGATTTTAAGAATCAGCGTCTCTGTGCTGCAGAAATCTGCTTATTATTGTTTTGAATGCTAAAGCTTGCCCCTGTTCATTAATGCCACTGTGGGAGTTATCCCTACATGTCACTGAATATGACCTGTTGTATGTGATATAAAAAGGGATGTGGAAGTCAAAATGAATTGTTGTTAAAATTAAGCACCTTTCTATGGGAGCATACTGAGGTAGGCATAGGAGAGTGCATGTGTCTTGTGCACTACATACATAGCATTTTTGCAAACATTGTGGCAAACAATGCTGAAATATAGTATCAATGCATATATCTGAATCAATAAAGTAATTTTCTACTTCTCTGTACTGTACCTTTAAAGGCACTGTAAGCATAAAAAAATTAAATATCATAAATCCAACCATTATCATTTATAAATCACACCTCAAACTTTATTTTAAAATATTCAAACGTATATATCATCTTATAAAAATGAGATTAGGAAGCCTCTTCTGCCTACCTCCTCACTGAAGCCTCTTCTGCCTGCCCTCCCTCAGCTTTTCTTCCCCTGGAATTGGTTACACCATAAACATTAACAGAGCCGCACCGCTGAATGCACATGCACTCTAACTGCAAATTTATACTGCAGTGCCTCGCCATTAACCCTTTATTTTAAGTTTCTGAATTGCACAGCTCTAACTCCCCCCGCACAATTCCTTATATGGCTGTATCTATATCAACCTTTGCTTTGGTAGAATACAAGACTTTAACAATTATTATCTGCTGGAGAATACCTAGAAGCAAATAAGCTGCTGTGAACTCAGTTGAAATACAATGCCTGTGTTTCTGACGCTAAACACTGATAAGGGGAGGTGGATCAGACTACTCCAGACAGCATGGATATGTAACTCATTTTCTTATTTTTGAAAATTATTTTAAAATACTTGCCAGCAATTTTTTTATGCAAATTATTTTTACTTAATTAGCCCTTTTAGGATATGCAAAGATCTCAACATGTTTTATGGCCCTTTAACTTGAGACAAAAACGTTGCACAAAACACATCAAAAATACATTTAACAGTACAGTTACACTTACATTAAAAATGTGTAATAAAAAATATTGCAAAACAAAATCACATTAAAACGTTATAAGGGCTCAAAGATGTGAGGTCTAAGGTATTAGAGAGAAAAAGGCAGGCAAAGGGCCTTAACATAGAGATACATACATGCACATGCCTATATATATATATATATATATATATATATATATATATATATACATACACAGTATATATACAGTATATATATATATATATATATATATGTGTGTGTGTGTGTGTGTGTGTGTAGATATGTACATTCCAATGTTCTTCACATAGGATAATATGTTCTATATATTGTTAAATATATATTCATATATGTATCTGTATATATCTAGCTATATAATATAATCTATATATATAGGTATAAATATATATTTAATCAAAATTCCATTAGATATATATATATATATGAATATGTATTTAAAAATGTAGAACATATTCTGCTATGTTCAGAACATCAGAATGTACATTTTGCTATATAGTCTTCTGTATTTGCACTTTTAAAAAAAACGGGTTTGCGTAACTTGTTGGGTGTTTGTTTTTGTTTCTAAATCACGGCTCCATTAAAGTCTATGGGAAAATGCCATTATGCATTTGTGACCTTGCATAGTCTTTTATTGCAAGTATGCGTGCCTCAAACGATAACTTTTTACTTTTCGTAATACGAGCGTGAGCTGCCAAGCACAAAAAACGTATGTTTATCGGATGTAACGCTCGAACGCAAAAGCAAAATTGAGCTCCACTCGTAATTTACCACAAAATAAAGCAATATTGCCAAACTATTATTTTGTCTTAAATAATGGCACAGTCAAATATTCAAACTTAAAAGTCCTATGAGTTGAACAGTTCGCCGGAGAACAGTTCCCGGCAAACTTAGCTTGTTCGCGTTCGCCGCTGCGGGCGAACATATGCGATGTTCGATCCGCCCCCTATTCATCATCATTGAGGAAACTTTGACCCTGTATCTCACAGCCTTCAGACACATTTGAGTCAATCAGCAGCAGACACTCCCTCACAGACCCTCCCAACTCCTGGGCAGCAGCCATTTTAGATTCATTACGATCCTGCTTTCTTAGTGAGAGGAGGTTTAGTGTTGCTGCTGCTGACATTATAGAGAAATAAATAGCTAGGCTAGTGTATTTAGTGTCCACTACAGTCCTGAAGGACTCATCTAATCTCTGCTGTAAGGACAGCACCCCAAAAAGCCCTTTTAGGCTAGAACTTCAGTCGTTTTTTTCTTTTTTTAATTTGTAATTTTATTTGCATTTGCCTGGCTTTCAGCCTGTGTGTGAAGCTCACAGCATATACTGTGATTAGTGCCACCACTGATATCTGCTTAACATTAGTGTAAATTTAAACTACAAAACTTTTAAATCATTTTGCTACTGTAATCTAATTTCATTTTCTATCAGGCCTGTGTCTCAGGCTCACACAGCATATACTGTGGTTAATTGCTCTGTGCCAGCCACCACTCATATCTGCTTAACATTAGTGTAAATTTAAACGACAAAACTTTTAAATCATTTTGCTAGTGTAATCTAATTTCATTTTCCATCAGGCCTGTGTGTCAGGCCCACATCATATAGTGTGATTAATAGCTCTTTTTTTCCACCACTTATATCTGGTGTAACATTAGTGTAAAAAAAATTTAAATTTTTTTTTTACATCAGTCCTCTTCTAGTGTTATTTAATTTTAGTTGCCAGGCCAGCCTGCCACTAGTGCCAGCCTGTGTGTCAGGCTGCCAGCACATACTGTGCCTACTTCTATCCTGAGTGCCATCACTCCTATCTGTTGTAATATTAGTGTAAGTTTTAAAAAAAAACTTTTACATTGGTCTGCTATTGTTATTTAATTGCAGTTGCCTGTCTGCCAGCGTGTGTGCCAGGCCCACTTTCCAACTAGTGCCACGAATCATATTTGTTATAACAGTAGTGTAAATAATTTCAATAAAAACTTTTTTGACTGTGAATCATCAGTCTGCTAGTGCAATTGAATTGCAGTTGCCTGCCTGCCAGCGTGTGTGCCAGGCCCACTTGCCAACTAGTGCCACCAATCATATTTGTTATAATAGTATTGTAAATATTTAAAATAAAAACTTTTTACTGAGAAACATCAGTCATCTAGTGTAATCTAAATGCAGTTGCCTTCCTCCCAGCGTGTGTGCCAGGCCCACTTGCCAACTAGTGCCACCAATCATATTTGTTATAACAGTAGTGTAAATATTTTAAAAATATATTTTTTGACTGTGAAACATCAGTCTGCTAGTGTAATGTTATTGAAGTTGCTTTCAATGTATCTATCTATCAAATCTATCTATCTCGTGGTTGTGCAAATGGACTGTTTGCGGTTGTTTGCGGTGCGTTACACGGGGAGTTTGGTCTGTCACTGTGAAGCGGGCATAACCCTTACACTACCTGATCGATACAACATCATACCTGATTTTTAAAGCACGTTATTCCAAACAATTTAGGAATGTTAGGTGATTTAGGCCCTTTATGGGTTAAAACCAGACTCTGCATCAACTATGTAATTTTCTGTGGGAGTTTTGCCATGGATCCCCCTCCGGCATGCCACAGTCCAGGTGTTAGTCCCCTTGAAACAACTTTTCCATCACTATTGTGGCCAGAAAGAGTCCTTGTGGGTTTTAAAGTTCACCTGCCTATTGAAGTCAATTGCGGTTCGCCCGGTTCGCGAACATTTGTGGAAGTTCGAGTCCGCCGTTCGCGAACCTAAATTTTTAGGTTCGCGACATCACTAACCATGATATGAACGTGGCTGATACAGCCTTTGATTAGTTGCACACAAATTTAACAAAGAAGTGGCCTGCATTGGGGCAGCAGCTCAATATCAACCATAAATAATGCAAGCATTTTAAAATCACTATTTGTACATGTTGTACATGGCAAGTAATCTATATACCTTTAAAGTTTTGTGTAAACACCCAGTTAGCAGAAATGGCATTGCTGCTGAATCTATTTTTTGCAGTTCTTGGGAATCCATGACATCCTGTTGAAGCATGATTAAAACATGACAAATGACTCTGAGCTTATCTAGTACTTCTGTGAATTTATTTACATTAGCCCTCTATGTGAACACTGTAGCTACTTTACATTATGGGTTCTTTTTAACTCTTACAAGAATCTGAGCTCTGCATCCATGTCATTTAGTCTAGAAAAGTTTGTCTTATTAATGTATAATCATTTTATTTATAGGTAAGACATGGGTCTAATATCTGCATGTCATATAGCATAGGTGCATTAATTCCATCACATAACATACAGGGAGTGCAGAATTATTAGGCAAGTTGTATTTTTGAGGATTAATTTTATTATTGAACAACAAACATGTTCTCAATGAACCCAAAAAACTCATAAATATCAAAGCTGAATATTTTTGGAAGTAGTTTTTAGTTTGTTTTTAGTTTTAGCTATTTTAGGGGGATATCTGTGTGTGCAGGTGACTATTACTGTGCATAATTATTAGGCAACTTAACAAAAAACAAATATATACCCATTTCAATTATTTATTTTTACCAGTGAAACCAATATAACATCTCAACATTCACAAATATACATTTCTGACATTCAAAAACAAAACAAAAACAAATCAGTGACCAATATAGCCACCTTTCTTTGCAAGGACACTCAAAAGCCTGCCATCCATGGATTCTGTCAGTGTTTTGATCTGTTCACCATCAACATTGCGTGCAGCAGCAACCACAGCCTCCCAGACACTGTTCAGAGAGGTGTACTGTTTTCCCTCCTTGTAAATCTCACATTTGATGATGGACCACAGGTTCTCAATGGGGTTCAGATCAGGTGAACAAGGAGGCCATGTCATTAGATTTTCTTCTTTTATACCCTTTCTTGCCAGCCACGCTGTGGAGTACTTGGACGCGTGTGATGGAGCATTGTCCTGCATGAAAATCATGTTTTTCTTGAAGGATGCAGACTTCTTCCTGTACCACTGCTTGAAGAAGGTGTCTTCCAGAAACTGGCAGTAGGACTGGGAGTTGAGCTTGACTCCATCCTAAACACGAAAAGGCCCCACAAGCTCATCTTTGATGATACCAGCCCAAACCAGTACTCCACCTCCACCTTGCTGGCGTCTGAGTCGGACTGGAGCTCTCTGCCCTTTACCAATCCAGCCACGGGCCCATCCATCTGGCCCATCAAGACTCACTCTCATTTCATCAGTCCATAAAACCTTAGAAAAATCAGTCTTGAGATATTTCTTGGCCCAGTCTTGACGTTTCAGCTTGTGTGTCTTGTTCAGTGGTGGTCGTCTTTCAGCCTTTCTTACCTTGGCCATGTCTCTGAGTATTGTACACCTTGTGCTTTTGGGCCAAATATGGCCAAACTGGTGGCAAGTGGCATCTTGGCAGCTGCACGCTTGACTTTTCTCAGTTCATGGGCAGTTATTTTGCGCCTTGGTTTTTCCACACTCTTCTTGCGACCCTGTTGACTATTTTGAATGAAACGCTTGATTGTTCGATGATCACGCTTCAGAAGCTTTGCAATTTTAAGAGTGCTGCATCCCTCTGCAAGATATCGCACTATTTTTGACTTTTCTGAGCCTGTCAAGTCCTTCTTTTGACCCATTTTGCCAAAGGAAAGGAAGTTGCCTAATAATTATGCACACCTGATATAGGGTGTTGATGTCATTAGACCACACCCCTTCTCATTACAGAGATGCACATCACCTAATATGCTTAATTGGTAGTAGGCTTTCGAGCCTATACAGCTTGGAGTAAGACAACATGCATAAAGAGGATGATGTGGTCAAAATACTCATTTGCCTAATAATTCTGCACTCCCTGTATTTCTATGTGGGGTGCCCAGTAGAATTAATGCTGGATAACGTTTGCACTCAAAGCTGATACAAAAAAATCTACCACAAAACAATCTTTCTATTGTTAAATCTTTTTATTTTTTTAATAAGTATTAATTAAGTCTAAGGGGCCCAATTATTAAGCTCCGAATCGAGCTTGATGCCCCTTGTTTTTTTTATTTTTATTGAGGACAAAATGATACAAGAAAATGTTTAAATATACAAAACAATTCACAAGTTTTCCATTACAGTAATTTCACGGTTCTGGTATGTATTTGTATTGATTAAAGTCCTCTTGTTTTTTATTTTTCTCACTCTATCCCCCTTGTTGTAATGCTATAGGTCACTCTTAGACCTTTTGTATGTAAACAGAATGCAGTCAGGGGTTAATTTAAGAAAAATACAAAAGAAAATGTAACATCTTAATTCCATAGCTGTAATTAGATTAGCAATGATGACTGTCCCTGTCAGAAGCTTTTGCTGACTAAGATATGTAAAATGCCCATCTTGTATATAGTGTCTGAACATGGATTCTAAATGATTTGGAGCAAACCTCAAGTTTTTATACCCCTCAACAATTGGAAACCTCAACAAGCCAAGACAAACAACTAATAAAAGGGTTTCAGTTTTAGAACAAGAACTAAGCATTATTCTGTAACAATATGAAACTAATATATGTATGTGCATATACCATATAATATCTAGATAGCTGAAAAAGGTTATATCTGTAAGCATGAAGTTTAGCATGTATACCTGGGGACCAATCTGGGTAACAGGAAATATTATTCTAATAGAACACTGAAACGTTGTAAAAATATGAAAATATATGGTCCATAACAAAAAACTAGTAGCAACAAACTTACAAGGATCATAATATTTACTGCTATATTTACTACTTAAAGGGACAGTCAACCATAGAATTGTTATTGTTTTAAAAGATAGATAATCCCTTTATTACTCATTCCCCAGTTTTGCATAACCAACACAGTTATATTAATGTACTTTCTACTTTTGTGATTACCTTGTAACTAGGAACCTTCTTCCAGCCCCCTGATGACTTGACTGTGACTGTTTATTATCTATTGTCTTAAATTTAGCATTGTATTGTGCTAGATCTTAAATAACTTTCTGTGCCTGAACACAGTGTTATCTATATGGCCCACGTGTACTTTCTGTCTCTTTGTGTTGAAAAGAGATTTAAAAAGCATGTGATAAGAGGCAGCCCTCAAAGGCTTAGAAATTAGCATATGAGCCTACCTATGTTTAGTTTAAACTAAGAATACCATCAAAAAGCAAATTTGATGATAAAAGTAAATTGGAAAGTCAATTAAAATTAAAAGTCCTGTCTGAATAATGAAAGTTTAATTTATGCTTGACTGTCCCTTTATGTATGGTTGTTACTTTTGCAATGTTCAGTTTTTCTCCGTTCTAGATACATCTCAGAAAAGGACTCTGCGTCCGTAATTACCCCATGCCAGTCTTGTGTAGTGTATTGGCCGCTGTCCATTTCAATAGCCTTGTAAGCGCTATAGATCCAGTGGAGGTAATCTCTTTAAGAATGGTTGTCTTGCCAAATGTGCTGAGTGACTCTTCATACATAGGCACGAAGTAAGGTGGAAACAGGGAATCCCAGTAGTGTAGACTCAACTCTCTGTAGCTGGACCTCATCTTATGGTTTAGAAGCGGCATATGCGGAGTCACAGAAATATGCAAAGGAATTTTTACTAGGAAGTCTCCGTCGCGTGGCGTAGCTGCAACTTCACTGTTAGGCCCACATAACAAAGTGTCCACAACACGTGTACAGAACTTATGGGGTATGCTATGTGGTCTCGCTGCTGTGTCAGGTGGTGTTCCCGAATGTTGAAGGTGCCGGTTTTGTATTGTCACTGTGGTTTTTAGGGAGATAGGCAGCTCAGGGTGTGGATGACATGCTGCGGTGTAAAGGTTTTGCAGTGACAAAATGGTGTTCTTCATTTCCTGGTTGCCTGTATAGGTTGTAGGGATTGTGTGAGGAAAGTGCAGCGGGTTCTGAGAAGATGTTCCCTCTTGTGTGTACACTATATTAACTGAGTAAGTAGCTAATGGTTCAGACGCATCAGCATTTTCATTGTGTGAATCGTGGTAGCCTCCATCATGGAATGTAGTATGCGGTTCCCGACTCCCTTCATGGGTCTGTTGAGTTGGTAAGTCAGCAGCCTCTATTATGGAGCTGGGCATTTCATTATTCAACTTATCCGCCATGTTTGCGATGCCTTCTCAGATTAAACAGGTAGTCACTATCTGATCTTGAGGGTAGATGGAAGCAGCTATAGTATAATTAACTCAGTATGCCAGATTTAACTGACCGCATTGATGACCCGGTTCTCCCGGGGGGGGGGGGGTGAAAGCCTAGTAGTAAACCGCCGTCTTAGGCCTTATTTTTCCGATCTGTGACTCCAGTATCATGGAAACAGCAAAGATAGGTCAAAATGAAGTCACAAAAAGTGAAAACGTTATGTCCTCAGAGATTATATCTTGAATCTTGCTTATAAAATGCAATAATTTGCGGATGATTGTGGATTCTGCCAGAGCTCTTCGAAAGTGCATCCTATTCAGAATGCTGCACAGACAAGCCCCCCGATAATAATTTATTTAACAAGTATTTAAGCATCTATATATTTATTTATTGCTCTACCTATCGTCTCTCTCCCCCCCTCTCTCTCTCTCTCAATCTCTCTCTCTCTCTCTCTCTCTCTCTCTCTATATATATATATATATATATATATATATATATATAATATATATCAAAGTGTCACAATGGAGTATCTTAGTTAGTGGATAAAATAAGGATAATAAGGGTTATAACTCATTTATGTAGTGCCATTGGTTTCTCCTTTTCCTTTCACAATGGAGTATCTGTAATCCTCCAAAAATTATAGCCAATAAAAGCCATGTGATAGCCCCACGAAGTTTTAAAGGTGAAAAATTATTCAGATACAGAACCTAAAAAAGCGACGTTTCGGACCTACATGGTACCCTTAAAACTTCTGTGGTGCTGTCACATTGCATTTATGTATTATATATATATATATATATATATATATATATATATATATATATATATATATATATATATCAATGTAAAGGCACTTTTCAGTGATGTTTTTTTCTATCACTGCACTCCCGCCTACTTTACCCCCAAAGTACTGCCTAATGCAGTTATTTTATAAAAAGATAAAAATGCTACAATTTTTATTTTTTAATAAAATACATTACACTGTAATTTGGAGGCATTTGGGGCACATTATAAAATTAACTAGAGATCTGATCTCTGGTTAATTTTCATAACCGCTAATTGCTACCACAAGCTTATGGTAGCAATAACCAGCAACTTGTAATGGCTGGTTAATTTACCATGCAGCCGCAAACAGTCAAATTTGTCAGTTTGCGGGTGTGCGATAAAATAGCGCTCCACTTGTAATTTAGCCCTTAGTATGAACTCTTTGAACTCTATAAGAGAAACATGATGCAAGTTTACATATTGTATATAGATAGAGAGATTTATGTTTACACATGTTTGCTTAATGTTAAAAAAGTATAGTGATTGACAGATCACACGTGGCCTTATCAAATCATTCACCAACAAGCACCCAAGAGACGTGATCGTCAGAATACATTGCAATATTGTAAAGGATGAAGTAATTCTTATGCCCAGGAACAAAATATGAGATGACTTATCATAGCCCCTCACTTCAACAATTTCCAGGCATGTCCGTGAATCACTTAACAGCTGTACAGCTCAATAATACTATTGACCCCCAAGCACCTTTAATTGCAGATATTTTCTTTGAATAAAAAGAATTTGATGTCCTTGCAATAGGTTTCTGGTAGAACACAATTAATAGTGACAATTATTGTCTGTGGGCTCACAAATTATATATGACAACAGCATTACTAAGCTATGCTATATTAATGATTACTAAGCTAAGCTATATGAATGGTTCCTAAGTCTACCATACCTTTCAAAATATTATGTATTTTATAAATGTATTGGGGCAGTATTTGCGGTTATGCAAATTAAGCAGCTTCCTATGGACATACTGATTTAGTAACTGAGTAGTGGTTGCCATGGTATTATTAGCAGGGATTATTACTGTTAACAATAGCACCATCCGATGGCTCCCTTTTACGTGCTGTTGGACAAAACATTTATTTTGGAGCAGAACATCTACTGAACTAAAAATCAGAATAAAATGAGAAGTAAACATAAATAACTTTTAAAGCCAACTGAGTTGTTATTGAGGTGAAGATACTCATTAAATAATTCAGTTAATATTCATACAAATTTGTGAATGAACTTTATCAAAGAAAATGATGCAAGTTTACTTATGTTATAGATCATTTGTAGTACCTGCTTACAAATGTTTACTGAACATTAAAAGTGTTTAATGATTGACATATCACTTTTAGCCTTATCAAAACCATTCGCCAGCAAGCACCCAAGAGACGTGATTGTCAAAATAAATTCCAGCACTCTAATGGCTGTTAATTGTGCACTGTTATTAAGATGTTGCTACCTGTTATGTCTTTATACCACCAGAAAACCGGTGTAAAGTCTTCACTTTCAACTGCTACCCTTAAAAATGTGTGTTATATTGTTAAGAAAAATATTATAAGAATTAATAATTGTATTTTTAATAAGTTAAAAAATATTCTAAAAATAATATGTATTTTGTATTACAATTTTTTGGATCAATATTAATGATTGCCTTTACTCTTAGATAAAATAGTAGATTCTTAAATGGCAAAAATAAGAATTTTTATACATATCTCAACCATGGGCTAAGAATAGAGCACAATCTTTATATCTCAGTCATGGGCTAAGACTAGAGCACAATCTTACATTTGAAGTCAATGGTTAAAGATATTAAGCAGAGAATTTAGCATGGCCGACATTTTTTTTAGACCCCTATACTACTTTCAATGGATAGCGTGGCCACACTAACATCACTCATATTACAAGTGGTGAATTATGTGTAGCGTTTGATCGCAACACAAAACTGTGCTGAAAAATGTAGCGCACCTTGAGACCTGAAGTAACTGTAACGGCTAGAATAAAAGTATAACAATAGATTTATCCCTCATCAAGATGGCTTTGCAGCCTGCCAGGAATTTTTTATAAAAATTACCTACCCATAGAGTGTATCACACAACAATTAAAATGAATACTCACACATAACTATTTTACATTTGGGGAGGATATTTATCTCCAAAAGATGGGGACAGCTATGGGAACAAGAATGGCTCCCCAGTATGCTAACCTATTCATGACAAACCTCGAAAATAATTTTTTATCCACCTGCAACAAAAGATCCCTGGCATACTTCCGATATATTGATGACATTCTAATAATATGGACAGCAGGTGCGCAACAGTTAATTAATTTCCACAAATGATTTAATGAATTCCATCCCCCTATTAAACTCTCCCTAAACCACTCCACCACACACATTAGTTTTCTAGACACCGCTATTTACATTAAGAACATTACTATACACACTTCCATCTATCACAAAAACCCGCTGACTATCCCTCATATCTAAAATATGAAAGCTTCCATCCAAAACACACAAAACACTCCATTATTTACAGCCAAGCCATAAGATACAACTGCTTTTTCTCCAAAAAAAACTGACAGGGAAAAACATTTAAATCACTCAAAAATGTATTCAGGAACTCAGGCTACCACCCATGGATAATAGAAAAAGAAGTACACAGAGCCACCAAAATACCCAGGGACTAACTCCTGAAATACAGGTGAACACTGAAAAATAACAGGGTACCTCTAGTTGTAAACTAGAACCCACAACTAGATATTTTCAAAAACATTGCCAGAGACTTACATCCAACTCTCCACAAGGATAGAGAACTAATACCCAATAAAAATGTAACATTTGCCTGCAACCAATAGCCATGCAAAACCTGCTCCCACATCCTAACAGAGACAATCTCACCTCCCAGTGAAGAACAAGAATACAGAATACAGTGACTGGTGTACCTCATTACTGGTGTACCTCATTACCTGTAACAAATACAAAAATGAGGGACACTATATAGAAAAAACAGGACAACAGCTCAAGAGAGATACACCAGTAGGGAAACATTTCAACAGACCACATCACAATCACGAGGATTTGAGATTACAAAACTGAAAGGGAAATACAAATTCCTAAGCCTTTTTTGACTCTTTAATTTCAGGGTGGAACCAGACCCATAGCTTTATGACATCATATGTTTCCTAAGGACATGACAAATCTATCAATTTCCAGAACGGGATGATTGCCGTCTGCCGCCTAATAGGTGGCGGACGAGTTAAAGAGCTGCTTCTTAACTATAGTTTCAGGCGATCCGGAAACTACGCGGGAGATAGCAGCATCCACTGCTTGGTAAATCTCCCCCTATGAAACACTGAAGGCTCAGATGATGATTAGCATTTATTAGGTATGTATATAGGTTTTTTTTAGACATAATGCTATTGCACACTTAATTTACTACAGTATAGTGTAAATAAAATGTTTAATATGCACTGGGAAACCAAAAACTTTATTGCTATATTTGCTTTATTGTGGTGGTCTGAAACTGAATCCTCAATATCTCCAAAGTATGTATATATATATATGTAAATGAAAGCCAGAGCTTGAGTTTTGTTGTGCTCCCCATAGACGTCAATTAGGTGAGGCATTTGGCAGGGCCGTGCTATCTTATCTCCAGATGTAAGCACACAGAGGCTTTTATTGGAGAGCTAATATTTTACTTTCCACTTGTAATATAGGCCTAAGTAGGGGGTTGTCATGGTAACATTGGCAGACATCATTATAGCCAATGTGCTGTCACTAAAAATATTTTGTATTGTAGCCTATATTAAGAGAAACTCAGGATTAAAAAACTGGACCTACTGTTACTTATTTATAATACCTCCTGCTTAAGGTAGCTCTTGATAATGTGAATCCTGAATCCCGATGAGAACATACACACTAGAAAAACACATATTATTGAAAGGACATGGCAGTTAATGGTATTCTGGAGCAATAATGAGTGCATGGAGTGTAGCTATCAATTAGCATCTTGGTAAAGTCCAAGGGGTCGATTTATGAAGCAGCGGATGCTGCTTCCGACCCACTCTGCTTCAGTTCCGCCTGAAGCGGAAGTTAAGAAGCAGCGGTCCTAAGACCGCTGCTCCTTAACTCGCTCCGCCACCTCTGAGGTGGCAGACAGCAAAACAGCCTGATCGAATATGATCGGGCTGATTGACACCCCCTGCTAGCAGTCGATTGGCCGCAAATCTGCAGGGGCGGTATTGCACCAGCAGTTCACAAGAACTGCTTGTGCAATGATAAATGCCAACAGTGTATGCTGTCGGCATTTATCGATGTGCGGCGTACATGATAGGCTACATTGTATCATGTCCGTCCGCACAAAAATAAATTGACCCCAAGACTAGCATCCAGCATGTGAGCTTGCTGCTGATCACAGGGTTTAAAAAGGCTAAAATATATTTTTTTGCACTGCTTATTAACAACTGCTACACAATAACATATGGAGCATACATGCCTGGCATCTACTGTATAGGCAGAACAGCACTATTCCCATTCTGCCCTGCAGATCATGCAGAATGTGCAACTCATTAATGTCAAGGAATGCATAGCCAAGGTGACAGCCCTATGGCATTTAAACAGATGTAGTCTTACTCCAGGTTTGTGTGGGGAAGTAATGTCATATAGTTCCACCTGTGTTTTACTTCAGAAACATTTTGTCATAGTTAAAATTTAATTTCTTTTTATATATTTTAAGTTACTAGACTATGTAAATATATGTTTGCTAGTAATAGAAACTGCTCACTAGTTGATTACAAATTTCACGTGACTACAGTATGCCATAGTCTATAAATATTTACTATCATTGAAAATGTAGCTGGAAAGTTATTGTAACTGAAGTGGAATTTTTTTTCCAGTTAAACAGTGGAAATACAAATTGCCAAATCTCTAATCACTTTCTGGACTACAGCCAATGAATGTTATGTCTGTTTGATTTATTGTTTTCCACAATAATTTTCCTTTTATATCACAATTGCTGTGGGGTTGTCGTCTGTATCTATTGTTACAAAATGCCCATGATTTGTTTTTTGTTTCTGTACCTTTACGGTATATCTACAATTTCCAGAAAGATTAGCATAGCATGCAGCTGTTTTATGTTTTAAATTTGAAGGGATTATCTATGGAAAAATAAAGGCACATATAAAAACAAATACTATACGTGGCAAGTCCTTGACATGTCCTTTGGTAAGGATGCCAGCTTCTCAAAAAAAGTGTTTATACTGAAATATTGTGTGTGAACTTATATATAATGATATTTACCAAAACATTAAAGGGACATTCTACACATTGGCATCTATTTATCAAGCCGTCAACCGCAAATACGCTGGAATTCCGCAGCATATTTGTGGCGAGCCTGATTCCCCTTAGTTATCAAACCCTACAGACCGGCAAAAGTAGAATTTTGTGACGTAACATATGATCTGCAAGACTCAGTCCGACACAGATCGATGCTTACGTCATTACAGATGTTCTGAATGCAAATTCGGCACAATCTGACTACTTTTGCTAGTTATCAAATTTCTACCAGGTACGCTCGCCACTATTCCGGCCCAGCGTACCTGGTTTTCAATCTGCCGCCCTGGAGGCGGCGGATACCATAGAAATCAATGGGAGTCTGAAAGCAGCGAAAGCTCATTTTCGCTGCTGCACGATATCCCATTGATTCCTATGGTAAAGTTTACATCTAAGACCCCAACATGTACCCCGAGTCTAAATACCCCTAATCTGCTGCCCCTTACACCGCCGCCACCTACATTATACTTATAAACCCCTAATCTGCCCCCCCCTACACTGCTGCCACCTACATTATACTTATTAACCCCTAATCTGCCCCCCCTACACCGCCGCCACCTACATTATAATTATTAACCCCTAATTTGCCCCCCCCTACACCGCCGCCACCTACCTACATGTATTAAACCATAATCTGCCGCCCCCAACGTCGCCGCCACTATATTAAATTTATTAACCCCTAAACCTAAGTCTAACCCTAAACCTAACACCCCATAACTTAAATATAATTTAAAGAAATCTAAATAAATATTCCTATAATTAAATAAATTATTCCTATTTAAAACTAAATACTTACCTGTAAAAAAAAAACTAAGATAGCTACAATATAACTAATAGTTACATTGTAGCTAGCTTAGGGTTTATTTTTATTTTACAGGCAAGTTTGTATTTATTTTAACTAGGTACAATAGTTATTAAATAGTTATGAACTGGGGACACCTGACAGAAACCATTATGTCAGCTTCGCTTTTTTTTCCCGGCAACTCCATGTGGTGAACACCATTCTATATATAGCGAGATCTTAACTGCGCCACGAGCGCGGTTAGCCGCATCTATTCCTTACCAAGATCCAGAGGCAGCTACTATTGATGTACGTCTGGTTACTACACTGTCATTATCACCCGCAGAACTGAAAATGGAGGATGACTATATAGCTGTGCATAACTTGCTCAAGGAACTAGAGCGAAAGATGTGTAAAACTTTTGACTGTCTAAAACTCCTAGTGAGACACATGCGCATAGAGGCTGAACAACAGGCCGTTGGAGCTGGAATACTTATCGGTACCGCAGATCAAAGCTGGGACATTCAGCCACAGGTAATCTTATCTAAGGGGAAAGCTGAATCTGCCTATACGTTGTTGGAGGAGTGCGGGAGACCTGAGACTCATACCCTCCTCTCTGCCAAACGAGATGTGGCCAGTCCCCGCCGGGTGATTGGAAGCTGTGATACAAAGGAGGAGATCGACAGAGAAGGAGCAGAGCAGCACACAGGATCGAGACATACTCTGGTCCCTCATAAAAACTACAACACCACATGCTCCTCTCAGACCTTCAAGAACACTGACAGAGTCTTACTTGCCTACTGTATGTTTGGGGACACACGGTGCCCCAACAGATATGCTGGAAAAGCTCATATACAGGCACACTTCACTCCCCCTTCTTTACCTCTATTAAGAGTGGGAATAGGTTAAATTTAATGTCCAGTATTTTTTTCCAGCCTGACTTTGTGATGATATTCACCTGATGGTTGACGATGACATGGTGTTTTCCTTTTATTGTTCTTTTATGCTTTCTGCCAAACACAGCCCCCTACTTGTTGCTGGATATTTACCGGGCAATGGATGTACTTAAATACCTGCAATAATCTGATAACTACATCCCTAATGACTATACATTTGTCCTCCTGCAGGGAATGCGCATTAAAAATAGAAATGTGTTTATATTAGTTGCTTTAGACCTTATTGATACCACCTATGCAACTAAAAACGTTAAGTTGGCTATATGCTATCTCTATTACATTGTGTGGTTTATGCAAGTTTACTTTATGTAATAGACATTGCTAACTGAGAGAATTTATTGAATATGCCATTTAGCGGAAACTAGAAAGTTAACGGTTTTCTGGTATTATATTGTTCAGTGATGTGTTTGTTATAATGGTTTTCTAGGACATATTTGCCTATAGCTTTGTTTGTTGCCAATGTTTATACAATGTATGTGTTCCCAAGTTTTATTTTTATATCTGTCGGTGACAGCTTTAGATGTTTACCTATTTGTGTCTTAGAATAAGCAGGCTAAGTGATCGCTGTCACCTTACATATGGGCATATATGTGTATGTGCTTATATGTGCATGCAGGAGTGCTCATTTATGTCTCTCTAATTGGACCAGCCCTAATATTCACCCAAATAGAGTGGTTAGTCCACTTATTGCAGTGGTAGTTTATAGTACTTTTTAGCCAGTCTTATACTTCTCCTACCCCCATATAACTTTACAAATTATTTAGCTTGCTTAATATTCAGATGCCCGTTTTCTCTTCAATAGGTTTCTGTATCATGGAGATATCATTCTATATTTATCTTGGAGTTTTAAACCCTTATTTCAAGGCTGGCTTATCTGCCCCTCTCATCACTTGGTTTGTAATATAGCTAGGATCCCATATACATGTACAAAGGGGTAACTAAATATGTTTATATACATTTTTTTTATATATACGTAATGTTTAGTCAGGTGCTCCATATGTACTGAGCTTTGGTAACCACTACTCATTTGGTTGTATTAGCAGGTTATGGCAGCCCTACCACAGAATTCAGCGCTACTAATAGACAAGTCTATTATTATCTCATTTCCGGTGTATTGTCTGTTTAACTATAAGTTTAATGACAAAACTATATATTCTTGCAGTATGGGTTTGATGTATGCTGTCTTATATTGTCATCCATGAAGAGATGTCTAGTCCCCTGGAGTCAGTAAAGACTATTTTTGAGTTAAATATGCTCTTATTTGCTATAATATTTCTTTCTACCTCCTAGCCAATTAGCTAGCTATACATCTGTCACTATGGATACCCCTTGGGGTTACCCTGCATTACCTCCCTATATTGCACAATCGGACTGTCAGCGGCCGAGACAGTTTGCTACAGCTTTAGCAGGAATTATATCTGAACAACTCACTGTAAAGGTAATTACAGACACCCTCCCTACGGAGGCTCTATAGTCTGGGTTTTATTGACATAGTGACGTAACTTCTTAATATAAACTAAATATTGGTTACACTAGCTTACCTCTATTTCAAGAAAACAATGATTAGAATGTAACAGTTGACTCCCTATATGCTGGTTTATAGCCTCCTGGCTGACCCTAAGGAGATTGGAATCATTCTATAAGACTCTTTAACTTTATATCCAATACCGCAATTCTATCCCACTTTCTCTCCCAGACGATATGGGATCACCTCCTACTCCGTAATCTCCTGCTATAGCACCCCTAGCCTACTAACTATATTTTTACATATAGCCATACTAAATTGACAATCTGATATAGGGTTACCGGTAGCCTCTAAACTACCTTCTCCTACATACTACCTTAGGGATCCCGCCATGCTCCTTACACAACCTTTATATGTATGGCTCCGCTCCTCCACCCCTTCCCTCATCTACATAGCGGTGCTTACCCGCTGAAATTCCCCCCCCCCCCTTAGTATATACTCATTGTTTCTCTTCTAGAAGCTCCTAGTGAGCTGTCCACCTGACCATCAGTTATCTTTTGCACTTCTGGCCCTATTGGCCTAAAACTGTGTTTCTAAATGGTCAGTCATTTATGCTAATTATTGCAAAATCGAGGTTTCATTAGCTTGTCAATATTGCATTTCATAATTGTTGAAATGTTTTGCTTTATTATGTTTGTATCTTTTCATTTATCAAAGGGCGTACTATGTTTTATGTTTGTTATGTAAAACCTCAATAAAAATATATTTAAAAAAAAAAAAAAAAAAAAATAGTTATGAATTATTTAATAACTTTCTAGCTAAAATAAATACAAATATACCTGTAAAATAAAACCTAACCTAAGTTACAATTACACCTAACACTACACTATAATCAAATTAATTCCCTAAACTTGTTTTTTTGTTATAAATACAATTAAATAAAATTATCTAAAGTACAAAAAACCCCACTAAATTACAGAAAATAATAAACAAATTACAAGATTTTTAAACTAATTACACCTAATCTAATCCCCCTAACAAAATAAAAAGCCCCCCTAAAATACAAAAAGCCCTACCCTACACTAAATTACAAATAGCCCTTAAAAGGGCCTTTTGTGGGGCATTGCCCCAAAGTAATCAGCTCTTTTACCTGTAAAAAAAAATTACAAACCCCCCCATCATTAAAACCCACCACCCACACAACTAACCCTACTCTAAAACCCACCCAATCCCCCCTAAAAAAAAACTAACACTAACCCCTTGAAGATCACCCTACCATGAGAAGTCTTCACCCAACTGGGCTGAAGTCCTCAACGAAGCCGGCAGAAGTGGTCCTCCAGACGGGCAGAAGTGGTCCTCCAGACGGGCAGAAGTCTTCATCCAGACGGCATCTTCTATCTTCATCCATCGGGCGCGGAGCAGCTCCATCTTCAAGACATCCGATGCGGAGCATCCTCTTCATCCGACGTCTTCTTGAACAATGACGGTTCCATTAAGTGACATCATCCAAAATGGCGTCCCTTCAATTCCGATTGGCTGATAGAATTCTATCAGCCAATCGGAATTAAGGTAGGAAAAATACTATTGGCTGATGCAATCAGCCAATAGGATTGAAGTTCAATCCTATTGGCTGATCCAATCAGCCAGTAGAATTGAGCTTGCATTCTATTGGCTGTTCCAATCAGCCAATAGAATGCTAGC
Source organism: Bombina bombina (assembly GCF_027579735.1). Taxonomy (NCBI): domain Eukaryota; kingdom Metazoa; phylum Chordata; class Amphibia; order Anura; family Bombinatoridae; genus Bombina; species Bombina bombina. The sequence continues at coordinate 539,012,642 of NC_069500.1, forward strand.
TCAATCCTATTGGCTGATTGCATCTTGTATGACGTCACTTAAAGGAACCATCATTGTTCAAGAAGACGTCAGATGAAGAGGATGCTCCGTGTCGGATGTTTTGAAGATGGAGCCGCTCCGCGCCGGATGGATGAAGATAGAAGATGCCGTCTGGATGAAGACTTCTGCCCGTCTGGAGGACCACTTCTGCCGGCTTCGTTGAGGATTTCGGACCGGTTGGGTGAAGACTTCTCATGGTAGGGTGATCTTCAAGGGGTTAGTGTTAGGTTTTTTAAGGGGGGATTGGGTGGGTTTTAGAGTAGGGTTGGTTGTGTGGGTGGTGGGTTTTAATGTTGGGGGGGGTTGTAATTTTTTTTTTACAGGTAAAAGAGCTGATTACTTTGGGGCAATGCCCCGCAAAAGGCCCTTTTAAGGGCTATTTGTAATTTAGTGTAGGGTAGGGCTTTTTTTGGGGGGGGTCTTTTTTATTTTGTTAGGGGGATTAGATTAGGTGTAATTAGTTTAAAAATCTTGTAATTTGTTTAATATTTTCTGTAATTTAGTGGTTTTTTTGTACTTTAGATAATTTTATTTAATTGTATTTAATTGTATTTAGTTTAGGGAATTAATTTGATTATATTGTAGTGTAGGTGTAATTGTAACTTAGGTTAGGTTTTATTGTATTTTTAGGTATATTTGAATTTATTTTAACTAGGAAGTTATTAAATAGTTAATAACTATTTAATAATTATTGTACCTAGTTAAAATAAATACAAACTTGCCTGTAAAATAAAAATAAACCCTAAGCTAGCTACAAAGTAACTATTAGTTATATTGTAGCTATCTTATGGTTTATTTTACAGGTAAGTATTTAGTTTTAAATAGGAATAATTTATTTTAATGATAGGAATATTTATTTAGATTTCTTTAAATTATATTTAAGTTAGGGGGTGTTAGGGTTAGGGTTAGACTTAGGTTTAGGGGTTAATAAATGTAATATAGTGGCGGCGACATTGGGGGCAGCAGTTTAGGGGTTAATAAATGTAGGGGGGGCAGATTAGGGGTTAATAAATATAATGTAGGTGGCGGTGGTGTAGGGGCAGCAGATTAGGGGTTAATAAATATAATGTAGGTGGCGGCGGTGTAGGGGGGGCAGATTAGGGGTTAATAAATATAATGTAGGTGGCGGCGGTGTAGAGGGCGACAGATTAGGGGTTAATAAGTATAATGTAGGTGGCGGCGGTGTAGGGGGCGGAAGATTAGGGGTTAATAAGTATAATGTAGGTGACGGTGGGCTCCGGGAGCGGCGGTTTAGGGGTAAAACACTTTATTTAGTTGTTGCGGGGTCCGTGAGTGGTGGTTTAGGGGTTAATACATTTATTAGAGTTGCGGTGGGCTCCAGGAGTGGCGGTATAAGGGGTAAAAAGTATAGTATAGTGTGGGTGTTTAGTGACAGGGTACCAATAAAGCTGTGAAAAAGCAGTGAGATTGATGACTGTTAACTGATGACTGATGATAATTTTGGAGAACGTATTCAGGTCCACGGCAGCGATGTTAGGCGAGCTTATTGGTGTCGTCAAATGCAAGTAAGTTGACGGCTTGATAAATAGATGCCATAGTTTCTATCTAAAAAAAGCAGCAGTAAAAGTGATTGTAAACTTTAATGAATTAATCTTCTTAAAAACAGGGGCACTTAAATTAAAGTTTACATAGATGCTTATTTTTTTAAATAATTACCTGTGCGTTATGGTAAACAAACGTCGATCCTCATTTCCTGCTTTCTTTAGCATATTGATGATGAATATGGCTTCCACGAGCTGGACGCCAAAGGGGGCACACAACGATTGGAGGAATCCGCATTTGTCATATGCTAAAGAAAGCAGGAGATGCAAGTAAATCGCAATGCACTCATGAGAGCGAGCTTCCATAGACTCCTAGAGATGCCATTATAACCTCACGCAGCAAAGGGGGTAATTAATAGACATGTGCGATTCGGTTCAGCCTGAATCGAAATTCGGACGAATTTGTTCGAATTCGGAGATTCGGATCGATTCGAATTTCCGAATTGCGGTAGTTCCGAATCTATCGAATAAATCCGAATTGATTCGAATTTATTCGGTAGATTCAGATGGATTCGGATGGCTGTGTATTACACTAGTATACTAGTGTAATACACAGCACATCCCACTTTACAGTGACCGAATTTCCGAAAATCCGAATCGATTCGAACCGAACCGAACCAAACCGAAACGAATGCGAACCAAATTTTTTTTAATCCGAAAGAATCCGAATGAATCCGAAACTAATTAATTCGATTTCTTCCAAATTCAAATCGATCCGAACCGAAATTCAAATCGGTCCGAATCGATCCGAACCAAACCGAATTTTTTGCGGCTGCACATGTCTAGTAAGTAAGTAGCACAGGGATGGGCAGCATTTTAAAATATATATGTATATGAAAATATAAATATATATTTTCGTGTTAATATGTGTATATAAACTTTTTTTTGGGGGGGGGGCACATTTTTTTTTTAAATCATCTTTTATTAACAAATGAAAACAGCTACAGGTTAGTTTAAACATTGAATCATGTTACAGTTCTTTTTCTGAGATAGGTTTGGTACCTGCATAGTTTTTATACTAGATGATTAACAGAATATTAGAACCCTTAACCTGAAGAAACCCAAAAATTGGGTTATGTTCGCTCATCGTTGTGCCACCCAGAAAGTTTCATATCTAAGTACCATAAGTCTCTTCACTATTTGATTTTGTCCATCCAGATTTTCTCCTTGTAGGGGACCACTCCCAGAAAAGGGGGAAATATCCATTATTTACTCTCTATTTTTTGGAAGGACAATCCTGGGCAAGCATGTCAAACATGTAAGGAAAGGTTTAGGCATGAAAGCTAGAGAGATAGGGCTTTGAATATATAGATATAGAGAATGTTTTCCGTGTATGATGGGTAATGTTGAGTTAAATTAGGAAGAGCCCCCTGGTTCTAGTGTCGAGCAGGAAGAATATGTTTATTCTTTATGTAGTTTCTAGATATATATCGTTGTTGAGTCTCTGGGTGTGGAGGATGTATTAGTGTCTGCTAGAGAGTCATCCCAGAGAAATTTAGGCCTAGATTTGGAGTTCGGCGGTAGCCGTCAAAACCAGCGTTAGAGGCTCCTAACGCTGGTTTTGGCCGCCCGCTGGTATTTGGAGTCAGTGATTAAAGGGTCTAACGCTCACTTTACAGCCGCGACTTTTCCATACCGCAGATCCCCCTACGCCATTTGCGTAGCCTATCTTTTCAATGGGATCTTTCTAACGCCGGTATTTAGAGTCGTTTCTGCAGTGAGCGTTAGAGCTCTAACGACAAGATTCCAGCCGCCTGAAAATAGCAGGAGTTAAGAGCTTTCTGGCTAACGCCGGTTTATAAAGCTCTTAACTACTGTACCCTAAAGTACACTAACACCCATAAACTACCTATGTACCCCTAAACCGAGGTCCCCCCACATCGCCGCCACTCGATTAAAAATTTTAACCTCTAATCTTCCGACCGCCACCTACGTTATACTTATGTACCCCTAATCTGCTGCCCCTAACCCCGCCGACCCCTATATTACATTTATTAACCCCTAATCTGCCCCCCACAACATCGCCGCCAGCTACTTAAAATAATTAACCCCTAATCTTCCGACCGCAAAGCGCCGCCACCTACGTTATCCCTATGTACCCCTAATCTGCTGCCCCTAACACCGCCGACCCCTATATTATATTTATTATCCCCTAATCTGCCCCCCTCAACGTCGCCGACACATGCCTACACTTATTAACCCCTAATCTGCCGAGCGGACCGCACCGCTACTATAATAAAGTTATTAACCCCTAACCCGCCTCACTAACCCTATCATAAATAGTATTAACCCCTAATCTGCCCTCCCTAACATCGCCGACACCTAACTTCAATTATTAACCCCTAATCTTCCGATCGGAGCTCACCGCTACTATAATAAATGTATTAACCCCTAAAGCTAAGTCTAACCCTAACACTAACACCCCCCTAACTTAAATATAATTTTAATCTAACGAAATAAATTAACTCTTATTAAATAAATTAATCCTATTTAAAGCTAAATACTTACCTGTAAAATAAATCCTAATATAGCTACAATATAAATTATAATTATATTATAGCTATTTTAGGATTAATATTTATTTTACAGGCAACTTGGTATTTATTTTAACTAGGTACAATAGCTATTAAATAGTTAAGAACTATTTAATAGTTACCTAGTTAAAATAATAACAAATTTACCTGTAAAATAAATCCTAACCTAAGATATAATTAAACCTAACACTACCCTATCAATAAAATAATTAAATAAACTACCTACAATTACCTACAATTAACCTAACACTACACTATCAATAAATTAAATAAACACAATTGCTACAAATAAATACAATTAAATAAACTAGCTAAAGTACAAAAAATAAAAAAGAACTAAGTTACAGAAAATAAAAAAATATTTACAAACATAAGAAAAATATTACAACAATTTTAAACTAATTACACCTACTCTAAGCCCCCTAATAAAATAACAAAGCCCCCCAAAATAATAAATTCCCTACCCTATTCTAAATTAAAAAAGTTACAAGCTCTTTTACCTTACCAGCCCTGAACAGGGCCCTTTGCGGGGCATGCCCCAAGAAGTTCAGCTCTTTTGCCTGTTAAAAAAAACATACAATACCCCCCCCCCAACATTACAACCCACCACCCACATACCCCTAATCTAACCCAAACCCCCCTTAAATAAACCTAACACTAATCCCCTGAAGATCTTCCTACCTTGTCTTCACCATCCAGGTATCACCGATCCGTCCTGGCTCCAAGATCTTCATCCAACCCAAGGGGGGGTTGGCGATCCATAATCCGGTGCTGAAGAGGTCCAGAAGAGGCTCCAAAGTCTTCATCCTATCCGGCAAGAAGAGGACATCCGGACCGGCAAACATCTTCTCCAAGCCGCATCTTCTATCTTCTTCCATCCGGTGCGGAGCGGGTCCATCTTGAAGCAGGCGACGCGGATCCATCCTCTTCTTCCGATGTCTCCCGACTAATGACGGTTCCTTTAAGGGACGTCATCCAAGATGGCGTCCCTCGAATTCCGATTGGCTGATAGGATTCTATCAGCCAATCGGAATTAAGGTAGGAATTTTCTGATTGGCTGATGGAATCAGCCAATCAGAATCTAGTTCAATCCGATTGGCCGATCCAATCAGCCAATCAGATTGAGCTCGCATTCTATTGGCTGATCGGAACAGCCAATAGAATGCGAGCTCAATCTGATTGGCTGATTGGATCAGCCAATCGGATTGAACTTGATTCTGATTGGCTGATTCCATCAGCCAATCAGAAAATTCCTACCTTAATTCCGATTGGCTGATAGAATCCTATCAGCCAATCGGAATTCGAGGGACGCCATCTTGGATGACGTCCTTTAAAGGAACCGTCATTAGTCGGGAGACATCGGAAGAAGAGGATGGATCCGCGTCGCCTGCTTCAAGATGGACCCGCTCCGCACCGGATGGAAGAAGATCGAAGATGCCGCTTGGAGAAGATGTTTGCCGGTCCGGATGTCCTCTTCTTGCTGGATAGGAGGAAGACTTTGGACCCTCTTCTGGACTTCTTCAGTGGATGTCTAGCCCCCGCTTGGGTTGGATGAAGATATCGGAGCCAGGACGGATCGGTGAACCTGGTATGGTGAAGACAAGGTAGGAAGATCTTCAGGGGCTTAGTGTTAGGTTTATTTAAGGGTGGTTTGGGTTAGATTAGGGGTATGTGGGTGGTGGGTTGTAATGTTGGGGGGGGGGGTATTGTATGTTTTCTTTTACAGGCAAAAGAGCTGAACTTCTTGGGGCATGCCCCGCAAAGGGCCCTGTTCAGGGCTGGTAAGGTAAAAGAGCTTGTAACTTTTTAAATTTAGAATAGGGTAGGGAATTATTTATTTTGGGGGGCTTTGTTATTTTATTAGGGGGCTTAGAGTAGGTGTAATTAGTTTAAAATTGTTGTAATATTTTTCTTATGTTTGTAAATATTTTTTTATTTTCTGTAACTTAGTTCTTTTTTATTTTTTGTACTTTAGCTAGTTTATTTAATTGTATTTATTTGTAGCAATTGTATTTAATTTATTTATTGATAGTGTAGTGTTAGGTTAATTGTAGGTAATTGTAGGTAGTTTATTTAATTATTTTATTGATAGGGTAGTGTTAGGTTTAATTATATCTTAGGTTAGGATTTATTTTACAGGTAATTTTGTATTTATTTTAACTAGGTAACTATTAAATAGGTATTAACTATTTAATAGCTATTGTACCTGGTTAAAATAAATACCAAGTTGCCTGTAAAATAAATATTAATCCTAAAATAGCTAAAATATAATTATAATTTATATTGTAGCTATATTAGGATTTATTTTACAGGTAAGTATTTAGCTTTAAATAGGATTAATTTATTTAATAAGAGTTAATTTATTTCGTTATATGTAAATTATATTTAAGTTAGGGGGGTGTTAGTGTTAGGGTTAGACTTAGCTTTAGGGGTTAATACATTTATTAGAATAGCGGTGAGCTCCGATCGGAAGATTAGGGGTTAATAATTGAAGGTAGGTGTCGGCGATGTTAGGGAGGGCAGATTAGGGGTTAATACTATTTATGATAGGGTTAGTGAGACGGATTAGGGGTTAATAACTTTATTATAGTAGCGCTCAGGTCCGCTCGGCAGATTAGGGGTTAATAAGTGTAGGCAGGTGTCGGCGACGTTGTGGGGGGCAGATTAGGGGTTAATAAATATAACATAGGGGTCGGCGATGTTAGGGCAGCAGATTAGGGGTACATAGGGATAACGTAGGTTGCGGCGGTTTACGGAGCGGAAGATTAGGGGTTAAAACTGTAATGCAGGGGTCAGCGATAGCGGGGGCGGCAGTGTAAGGTTAGGGGTGTTTAGACTCGGGGTACATGTTAGGGTGTTAGGTGCAGACGTAGGAAGTGTTTCCCCATAGGAAACAATGGGGCTGCGTTAGGAGCTGAACGCTGCTTTTTTGCAGGTGTTAGGTTTTTTTTCAGCTCAAACAGTCCCATTGTTTCCTATGGGAGAATCGTGCACGAGCACGTTTTTGAGGCTGGCCGCGTCCGTAAGCAACTCTGGTATCGAGAGTTGCATTTGCGGTAAAAATGCCCTACGCTCCTTTTTTGGAGCCTAACGCAGCATTTGTTTTAACTCTCGATACCAGAGTTAAATTTATGGTGCGGCCAGAAAAAAGCCCGCGGAGCGTTAACAGCCCTTTTACCGCTGAACTCCAAATCTAGGCCATAGTGTCTGCAAGGAAGTTTAGTTTTTTCCTTTTTATGTAGCCATACTCTTCTAAAGTGTGCAAGTCTTATACTTTATCTGTCCAATTATTAACTGTCGGAGAATATTGGGTTTTCCAGTGTAAGGCAATTAAAGCTTTAGCTCCTGTTAGTCCTATTTGTAAAAAGGTAACTCTAAGTTTGCATGGGAATTTTTGGAAGTCGTTTAGTAGTGCAATTTTAGGCATCAGGGAGAATTTGTTTGTTAATATGAATTTGAAATGTTTTTCTATCTCAAGCCATAGGGGTCTAATTTTGTTGCAGCTCTACCACATGTGGAGATAGTTACCTCTCCTGTCACATCCTCGCCAACACCTGTCGCTAGCATCTGGGTATATAGACTGTAACTGAGAAGGGGTAAAGATACCAACGCATTAGGACCTTAAAGTTTAGCTCTAGTGATTGAGGGGACGTCAACGTTTTTTTAATAAGTGTGAATATCCTTGCCCATTCATCTTTGGTCATGATAATCTCTAGGTCTTCGTGCCATTTTAGCACATATTTGGGGAGGTGTAGGGAGTGTTCTATTTGTAAGAGTTTTCTGCATATTGATAATGAGTTTTTTATGCAGCCCTGTTTGGAACATAAGTTTTTGAGGGGTGTTAGTTCTCTTAGAAAGTATTGTCTGTAGAGGGATGTGTGTATGAAATGGGCTAGTTGAGAGTACTTTAACCAGCTAGAATATCTGCCTTCTGTTACTTCCATAAGGTTCTCTCTAGTCTGTAATTTACCATTTTGGATGAAGTCCCTAGGTGGGGTAGAATATCCCCATTCTACCAATCTCTGATGGCCTTTGTCCAGGCCTCCTATCAACTCTGCATTTATGGGGATTTGGAAAAGAGGAGAGCATGCTCCATAGATATGTTTCCTTTGTAGTATAATATTGTCCCAGGAGTCAAAGATGTGTTTGTGTATTTCCAGTTCTGAACACTGTGGTGGTGTGAGTTCTCTAGTTACCCAACACAATGCACCCACCTCTGGGACTTTAAATATGTGGGAATCCACAGATACCCAAGCCTTAGTGTCTTGAGATCTATGACAGTCCAGGACTCTTTGCAATGTTAATACATCCTGGTAGTCCGCTAGATAGGGTAAGCCTAGCCCACCATTTCCATAAGCTCAGTACATATTGTCTCTGCAAATCCTAGGTCTGCTTTTCCCCTAGATAAAAGAACAAATGTGTTTTTGTAGTTGTGAGATATACCATTTGGGAAGGGGAATGGGGAATGTTTGGAACAAATATAAGATCCTGGGCAAGGTGGTCATCTTAATACATTGCGTGCATCCCTACCAAGTGATTGGTTTTGCTGCCCAAGTGCGTAAGTCTTGTTGTATTTTATGAGAAAGTGTGAGGTAGTTGTCGTCAAAGAGTTGTGAGTTGGTGGGTGAAAGTTGGATGCCCAAATATTTGAGGCACTTATTTTGCAAATTTAGGGGGCATATGGATGTAATCGATTGGAACATGTGTTGTGGCAGCGATGTGTTCAGAATCTCCAATTTTTGCGTATTAACAGAGAAGCTTGAGAAACGACTGAAAGTGTCAATTTCTTTAAGGACTACTGGGATGGTATGGAGTGGGTCCGAGATTGTAAATAATACGTCATCTGCGTACATTGCTATTTTGAAGTTGTGTGGACCTATATTGATGCCCCTTATCCCCTGTTTTTTTCTGACGTGTGCAGCAAAGACCTCCATCGAAAGGATAAACAGTTTTGGGGACAAGGGGCATCCTTGTCTTGTACCTTTCCGAATTTTGAAAGGCTCAGAGAGCATACCATTTGCTTTAACTTTACTGTAGGGTGGGTATATAAACTAAATATGCGGGAGATCATTTTAGGGCCAAATCCTAGTGACGATAGGGTTTCTCTTTTCTGCGTCAGTTGCCATAAGGGTTGCCGGAATTTCGTTACGTTTTGCATATGAAATCAGAAGTCAACGTCCTAATAGTGTTGTCCCTAGCCTCTCTCCCTGGGACAAAGCCCACTTGGTCTGTGTGTATAAGGTTGTGTAATATGCTATTGATTTGATTTGCTAACATTTTGCCCAGGATCTTAATATCTGTGTTCAGGAGGGATATGGGTCTGTAGCTGCTGGGGTCCGTGGGAGGTTTATTTGGTTTGGGGATTACAGATATGTGCACTGTTAGCATCTGTTTGGTAAGAATGTGGTTTTCATCTAGTGTGTGAAACGGTTTTAGTAGATGTGGTGCCCGTATGTTTCTAAATGATTTATAATACACGTTTGAAAAGCCATCTGGGCCATCTGTAGGTAAATCTCTGGGAGAGTGATTGGTGCTTCTAAATCCTCTATCTTTGTAGGTTGTAACCGGGGTAGATTGGCATTGCTTATGTAAGTCAGTATTTGTTCCAGTGAGTCATTTGTGTCTAAGTTATAAAGCTTGGCATAGGAAGAGCTAAAGTGTTTTGCTATATTATTGCTGTCATATATGGTCTGGTTGTCTAATGTTATTAATTTTTGTATTTGCAATTTGAATGTTTGTGATTTAAGTAGCTTGCCCAGAAGTGGGCCTGCTCTGTTGCCTTCATAAAAGTAGGTCTTCCTTAAACTTAGTGCTTTTCTTTGGGCTTTTTTAGTTAGAATCTTATTGAGTTCCTGTGTAGTCTATGATAGTTGTTTAAATGTCATGAGGCCTGTTGGGGAATTTGTATGCCTAAGTTCTAAACTTCCCAGCTTTGTTGTTAAGGAATTGATGGTAATGTTATATGTTTTTTTTCCTGAAAGCTGCATGTTTAATGCATTTGCCCCATAAAACTGCCTTTTGAGCTTCCCAAACAGTACTTGGGTGGGTGTCCGGGGTAGCGTTGATGTGGAAGTAATCCAATAGTGATTTAGTAATATCTTCCATAGTGGGAGGGTAGTGGAGCAGGGAATCATTCATTCTCCAAATAAATGGTATAACTGTATGATTTGGCCATTGTAAATGGATGCATAACGAAGAGTGGTCAGACCAGGGAGTTGGTTGAATGTCAGAGTCTTTGGTTATGGAAAGGTGGTTTCTGTCTATCATAAGGTATCCAAGTGTATACTGACCAGTGATGGGCGAAGTGTCATTCCATTGCATAGAGTGTTGTATGCGCAATATATCAATCAGGCCCAGTTGTTCAAAGCATTTAAGTACTGGGTTGGGCAGTCTAGATTGTGTTGATGAGTTACCCATAGAGCCGTCTAGCGTGGGATCTTGAATAACGTTTAAATCTCCCCCCAGTATCAGAGTCCTTTATCTATTGTCTGAAACCAATTTTAGAAACTGTGAAAAAATGTGGGTCTATTGCCATTGGGGGTGTACACATTCACCAGAGTTACTGGTCTATGAAATAGGAGTCCTATTAGGATCAGTATTCTTCCCTCAGTGTATGTCACTTTATTTTGTAGGTGGAAGTGAATATTTTTATTTATGAAAATACCTACTCCATTTTTTTTTTACTGTGTGTGAATCAAAGTAGCCTACTGTATGGTCTCGTGAATTTTGGTTCTGCTGTCATTAGAAAATGTGTTTCTTGTAGGAATATGATCGAGTCTCTGTGTCTGGCAAAACGCTATGGAGCACTTTGTAGGTTAGTTAAGCCCCTTAGTATTTTGGGACACTATTGTAAATGTTGGACCAGTCATGATTGTGTATGAGAGAAAGTATGTAGCATTTGTAATAGAGATCTTACCCTTTGTTGGTGCTTAAGTAGTTGTTACCTGGACTCGTTTGAGGGAGTCAAGATAGAGGAAGGAGGACAGTGAGGAGAATTGGTTACGAGATGAAGCATTAGACTTTTCTCTGGTGCACTGAGGCAAGCGAACAAAAAAAAAAATTAACATTAATACAAATGTGTAAGTAAAACAAATGTCAGTTATTCCTAGACAATGTATGGAATATTGCAGAAAAATAAATAACAGTAGTATGGGGGGAATCGGCTATTGGCAATTTACTTGCCACACCATTCCCGATGTCACATTTCAGGACTATACCTTTAAGGGGCGTACGTTCCTATGAATCCTCCCTATATAATGACCTACCCAAACTTCAATACCTTGCTTGGTATTAAAGTTTTGACCGCTTCTTCCCAGCCTATATTTATCTTCAACTCTGTTACCTACAGGATTGCTCTATGCTGTTTATCTACTACCTGGCTGCTTGTTTCTTACTCACAGTGTCTTCCACCTACTACCAGTTGTGCCTGCTGATTCTACCGCCAGCTGCCTGACAAGCCCATTGAATTTCCCACTCCTGCCTGATCTTTCCATCTCACCTTAACTCAGGAGCTGTGCACAGCATCCCGCATCTGAGAGCCGCAACCGTCCAATCCGTCATCCGTGACATCATCCTGTGGAGCCTCACAATACGATGAGCCCGTCTTGCTCTAAATGCTGGCTTGAGGTGTTTCTGCTCTCTCCTCTGCCTGAATCCTCTCCCGAGATCCATACAATACCTAAAGGGAACATAAGAAGGGTGAGGTTAGCAATTTTCCATACTCCTCGCTTTGCTCTTATATTTGCGTGTCAATTTTGTTATGAGTATCTTAAATTTATGATATGCACATAAGCTTACTATTAGTGATCTTACTGCAGTATTCTAGATATCCTATTTTTCCTGTGTATATAACATTATTTTCTATATATAACATCATACTCCTATGCACATATCTAAAATAGGTAACCTATATATCAAACTTTACTCATTTGGGGACTAGTTAGGTGTTTAAGAATAATACCTGCCTCTTTCCATTTAAAATGAGACAAAACCAAATAATACCTATGTATGTATATCTTTCTATGTATGGAATTCAATAAGTTACGTTATGATAAAAGTTACTTAAGACATTTCATACTTAGATGTGTTTTCTCAACATCCTCTATTTTGCTCAAAGAGCTAAATTATTTAGCATTCATTACACCCAATTGGTAGCCTTCCCTGGGAAGGGGGGCATCTGAAGGCGGAGAATAAACACATAAGTATGTTAAAAGATATTAAAAGATAAAAGCTAAGTTGGCCATTGGCCTTTGACATGATCACATATCATCTGTGGTATCTATCTATTTCAAGTTACCAGTTACCAGGTATATGTACCACTTTGTGAGTTCAGGTGGGGTCTGCATTTGCTACCATGTTATTCGGAGCAGCGGTTGATGCGTTATTTCTTCTTTTTTAAACTGTCACCCATTCGGGGCATTGAGGTTGAGGTGGAGGTTTTTTTGGGGCTCTGTTATATTTGGAGTTGTCTTGCAACGAAATTAGAGTTGACTGGGAGATTTCCAATTGTCTGCAGAATTGCTCCAGATCTTCTTAGTCCCTGTTTATGAATGTCTTATCTTCCTGTATGACTTTGATGGAGAATGGGAAGTACCATCTGTAGGGAATCCCCAATTCTGTGAGCTGAAGGGTTAGGTATCTTGCTTCTTTGTATTTTGCTAGTGTTATAGGGCTGAGATCTGTATAGATCTGAAGGAAGTCTTCTCCAAATGTGATAGGTGATTTTTTTCCTAGCGGCTTGCAGGATCCTCTCTTTATCTGTGAATTTGTGACAACAGAGGATAATGTCTCTGGGGGGTTCTGAGGGTGTTGGTCTCGCCCTTAAAGCTCTATGAGCTCTGTCTATTATGAGGTTTTCATTGTTGCCCAGTTCTAGAAGTTATTTAAACAGGTTCTGCAGATAAGACAGTATCTGGGCAGGTAGAATCTTCTCAATTACTCCCCTGATCCGTAAATTCTGGCGGAGACCCCTGTTGTCCAGGTCTTTCACTTGAGATTGTAATTGGACAATAGTAGTATTCTGCTGTTGTAAGGTTAAAGTCATGGTATCTAAAACTTTGGAGGATTCTTCTGTTTGTTCTTCTAATTGCAGGACTCTGTGTCTTAGAGCATTAATATCCTGTTTAAAGTCCAAGTCCTGGATAGCTCTAGATTCCCAACTTCTCAGATCTCCCACACCGGGATCCCTCTATTGGCTTCCTGAACATAGGCGTACACCCCATGCACTTCTTCCTCCCTATATAGGCATATTTTCAATACCTGGGATTACTTGCTCAAGACAAATCTGACCCTCTCCTCATCAACCTCCCCACTCACACCGATCTTTCCAAACATAGAATTCTTAGGAGGGTATGAGACATATAAAAAAGAATATATAGTCCAAAAACTTCTAGACTCAGTACCCATTGCCAATCTATTAGACCAAGGTAAACTACAAAATTTTAAAATCCTTCTCCGCTGGTACCTGACCCCAGTCAGACTTAAAAACATATACCAAACCTCTTCAGCATTTTGCTGGAGAGGATGCACTGCGCAAGGAAACATGATACATATGTGGTGGCAATGCAACAAATGACTCCCCTTTTGGCACAGCATAGAAAACACCCTTCAAAAACTCACTGAGCAAGATTGTGCACTAACACCTACAATTGTTTTACTAAATGAACATCCACCACTAAGCTGTAGAATAAGAGCAACACTGCAGAGAAAGTGTATCAACAGTGCAAAGCTGCTAATAACCCTATCCTGGAAATCACAACAAATACCAACACTAAAAATGTGGCTAAATAAAACAGATGAACTCTTAACGCTTGAAGAATACGGTTATTGCAAGAGAAATAAATCCACGTTCTTTCACAATATTACATTTTATTGGAAATCCATATATCACTCATCCCGACCCCCATATACGAATAATCCCTCAAATCACACCTTCTAAATACCTAAATTGCCCTTTCTTCAGATGCTCGTAACAAACCCCACTCTGACCAAACCTGATACCCTCAAACCTAACTAACCCACCTCTGCCTTAAACCTTATTATCTGTGACACCCTTTTCCCGTCTCCCTCTCCTAGTTTTGTTCCCTTCTCTCCCCACTTTTTTTTTTCTTCCCTCTCTTCATCATATGCACCTTCAATTGCATCCTAAGTTAAAGTCTCAACGATGTTATAATTTACTAAGCCACTTGAAGAGGAAATTAACTGTGGTTAATGAATAGAGACCAACAAAATGTACAATTATTGTCTACTGCTTATGCTTAGTGTTACGAAGGATTTCCTGTCACCATTGTCCTGCGTCACAATTATACCAAATGTAGTAAATTGTTCTAAGCGTATCTTCAACTGCCATAGCCTCTTTCAAGTAAATATATATGTTTTTACTGTAACAAACTGAATGTCGAGTTATTTGACTTGTAAGCTGTGATTTCAAATACAATAAAACTATTTATAAAAAAAAAATAATATCCCGTTTAACCTCTGCCAAACCATCTTTTATTGCTTTACTGTCTTGTGCAATAAAAGTAGTAAGGTCATCATTTGTAGGGTGGGAGTTGAGATCTGCTCTGGTGATTGGAGTAGGGTCACCCTCTACATTCTGTGGGGTGTTTTCTAGGGTATCAGTGAAGTCTGACAATGGCGTGTCTGTGTCACATATATTCGGATTATCAAATGGTTTAAAGAATGCATTGACTTTTCCCACACCTGGGGTTGCTGGTTTTGTGGCTTTGTCTGCTCTAGTTTTTTCCTTGCAGCCATCTTAGGGAGCTGAGATAACATAATGGCTCACTATATTGCTGTAATCTTGGAGCTATACCTATTTGTCTGGTATCTGGTCTGTGCTGTGTGAAAAAGATCTTTGTATTTGTATCCACAGTTACTACCAGGCTGAAGCAAATAAGGTACACTTTTATAATAATATGAATAGCTGTGCCAGTCAGTGCTTTACTTTGCAAAATTGTGCCTTGGGGTCTAGAGCAGAGGGAATTGGTACTGTTGTCTGTAGCGGATGGTCTTAGTATGGCCTAATGGAAAATCCCACTATCCTTCTTTATCTCATTAACATGTGTGGGGAGCGATTTCGCATGTCAGCTATCTTCAGGGTAACGTTATGTACCCTCAACACAACGCTCCTGATTTTCTTGCTAGGCCTCACCTTGTTGCTGTGGAGATCGTGTGATACTTTTGTATTTATCTCCTTTTTTAATTAACCTGGTGTCATGCTTGAGGAGTCTGTCAACTTGGGGCCTCTGATTCCAATGGAGCTAAAGCTCCGATTGCTGCTTGTAATTACTCGGCTGTGCAGTTTACTTTCCCTGTATGTCGCGCCATCTGTAAGGCCGCAGTTAGTGCTTCCGGTCTTACACCGCTCTCCTGAGTTTTTCGGATGTCTCCGTAAGTGCGTAGGGCAGTCCATCGCTGCACTACTTACCCCCTTCGCTTCGCTTAGGCTCTGTGCCGTGTATTACGGGATCAGAACAAGGCCCCAATTGGATCCTATGGAAGCACACTCTCATGAGTACAATGCTTACGTGCAATGCAAACGCGGGGTTGTGTTCGCATTGCACCTAACTCGTAATACTAGCGCACATTAGCATGCGGTGGTATTACTCAGTTGAGTACAAATATCACTTAAGCATAAGCGATATTTTTCGCTCAACTATTAATCTGGCCCTAACTGAGTACAGAAAAGGTGAGGGAAATTATCTAAAAGTACATTTCAGGGGGAAAAATCAGTAATGAATGTATATTAAAATAATGCAGGATTTCGAAAGACAAAAAATAGAGGCACCTGTATGTATCAATAGCAGACAAAATGTGGACACAAAGAAACCCCTGATACAGGGTACTCACATTTTATCCAAGCACTCATACAGTGCTATCAGGAACAAACTGGGTTTTTATACAGCCACCCAGCTGACTGATCTCCAGGTAGCAGGAACACCAGATTCTCCTAGCTTGATACTCCCTATGGGAGTGATTGGTATTGAAAGGCAATTCAGGGTTCCAGTTTAAAAAGTAAAAAACTATTTATTTAAAAATCACATTATTATAAAAACAAGAACCAAGAGGCAGGGTATGCTAGCTAGCCCTCCTCACAGTGTGCAACGCGTTTCTCAATGATTCAGAATGCTGTTTCATCAGGCATGTAAAATCAGCTTGTTTGACCTTTAAATACCTGAGCCTTACCAATTAAGGAGAATACACCTGGGTGCCTCCCTCACAGGGGAGGGAACCCAGACACTTTAACCCTTTGTTTAGAGCACATAATGGTAGTATAAAAATACTAGCTACTCAGGCTGTATTGTATGTCAATGAATAGAGTTAAGTAATCAAAAAAATAAAAAAAATTCTATATTGTTTATGTTAATGTCAGTGCAAGTAATGTGTCATACAAAGCAGAAGTCAATCTAATCTATACATATCATTCCATACCTCTGCCGTATAGGAAAAGGTGGAGTCATAGGAAGTGTATATGAAGTAGAGATCTCGTTTAGAATAAAACTGACAAACGCAGATATGTACTAAATATCATATCATATAAAATATATTTTCTATCTAAATAACGAAAAGATAGAGGGAGTGCACAATACGCAACTTTGGTTGGTGATTGGAGACCACACACCGAGCTAAGTGTTATAATGGTATTGTAGAAAAAGGGGGGGGGGTGCACTATGTGACGTGGAAATCTGTGATAGGAGTTCTGACCAAAACAACCAGTTTCAAGAAAAGGTGTGTGCTATGCCTAATATGTGATGGGCTGTGGTGTCTATGCCACAGGAAATGTGTTTGATCTAAGATTAAAAAAAACGGAATAGTCTATATGGTGTGGTATTAAGAAAAAGTCACTCCTCCATAGTGTACCCAGACACCATCTACAAGTACACTGTGGTGAACCATGCAGTTTTCATATAACCCCCATTGAAAATATCCCTCCTTCTCATAAATATAATAGGTACACCAAATTAAGACAGAGAGAGCCTTTCTGGATATTTAAATTCCAGTCATTGTTTCCTACAGGTTTAAATGAAGTCATAGATTCAGCCGATTTTAACTGATTTACGGTACATTGCAATTGTCCTCTGTACACTGGAATTTAGTTGCACATATTGGGGTGGATATATTTATATATATTTTTTTGAATATACATTATATTTGACTATTTTTTAAACCCCATATTATTGATATGAGCCAATATAATATCTATTTTATATTTTTGTGGATATTTAGATTATTTTATATCTTTGCCCTGTCATTAGATTTATATGTTCAACTTTTTGTTCCCTTTCACTATCATTATTAATCCTTTATATTATATAGGCATCACATATCCCACATATCTCTCTATTGTTATCATAGGATTATCCCTTCCACTCACCACATGTCTCGTATAAGATGTTGACACACATATTAAGATTATTTTTATAGGTTATATGCTTACACATAGACTATTTTGCCCTATATTATCCCCCTAGCATATCACAGTACATTAATTGACACACATCGTTATATATATTGATTTTGATCCCTTCGACCGGTCCATAATGACTACGGACTTTACAATGTTCACATTATTCGTTTGGTAGGTGTTTTTTCATAGAAATATTATTATTTTTTAACATATTGATACTATTGCTCATCACACACTGGACACAGTACCCCCTATGAGATTGGATACTAGTAATAGAGCTCTGATATTTTTTTAAGTCATCACATAGTATACGCCCCTTTTTTTCGCAACATCATTATGTTTTCATATAGACTATTCCGTTTTTTTAATCTTAGATCGAACACATTTCCTGAGGCATAGACACCACAGCCTATCACATATTAGGCATACCACACACCTTTTCTTTAGACTGGTTGTTATAGTCAGAACTCCTATCACAGATTTCCACGCCACATAGTGCACGCCCCCTCCCCCTTTTTTTCTACAATCCCATTATAACACTTAGCTCCGTGTGTGGTCTCCAATCACCAAGTAGAGTTGCGTATTGTACATGCCCTCTATCTTTTCGTTATTTAGATAGGAAATATATTTTATGTGATATGATATTTAGTACATATCTGCAGTGGAGGCTCCTCTATAGGAGCACATGAGCACGTGAACCTCCAAAAGAATAAGAAAGAAAGAAAAAAAATAAAAATGAACAAATTAAATAAATAAATCTTTTTGTCTTAATAAAAAGATTTATTTATTTAATAATAATAATAATGATAATAATAATAATATAATTATATAATTTTTCATTCAGGCTCCACTGCAATTTTGAGAATAATAAAAAGTCCAGCAGCACAGCAGCATAAGTTTAATAGAAACCTTTATTTCTCATCAAAAATAGGTGCAGATTATGGAAAAAGGTTTTTTTTCCATAATCTGCACCTATTTTTGATGAGAAATAAAGGTTTCTTTTAAACTTATGCTGCTGTGCTGCTGGACTTTTTATTATTCTGGATTCGCTTTATTGCAGTAGGTTTGCTGCTTTCTACACAGCATTGCACCCAGCCCATATGCACGTTTTTGTTTTTTTTGCCCTGAACCTGTGGCGTTTGACGTCACTAAAGAGAGCCGGACAGGAGCACCCTATGGTGGGTTCGGAGCGGCCGCTTCCACAATTTTCCACTGCAGTTTTGTCCTAAAAAAAATTTGCCATGTTTACTGCTATCTATCGCACCGCACCGCACGTGTGATAGATAGAAGTATAGGGAAAAGCACTTTCCACTTTCTCTCTGCAATGCCTGCAGCGCCGCCCACAACCCAGTCCATAGCCTTGCTAATCGCAAAGCTTTCAGTGAGAACCAGCTGTCACGTGACACTCGCACACTGAGAGCTGTGTGTGTGTGAGAGGTGCACATTGGGAACTGTAGGGTGCTCTATAAAACTATTATAGAGCGTAGGAATTTTTTCCACTTCTTGCTGCTCTATCACTGTGCCGCACAGGGCCCCTTTATGATCTCCAGGTAAGTTTTATCTTAAACAAATTATTTATATGGTAAATT
Source organism: Bombina bombina (assembly GCF_027579735.1). Classification (NCBI taxonomy): domain Eukaryota; kingdom Metazoa; phylum Chordata; class Amphibia; order Anura; family Bombinatoridae; genus Bombina; species Bombina bombina. The sequence goes on from NC_069500.1 coordinate 539,031,774, forward strand.
TTATATTTGTGCCATGGACCTAGATTTATAGGCAAACATTAGTTTTACTTACTGCACAAATGTTTTATACACACACAGGCAGCCACGGCTCCAGAGGGTATTTGCACCACCTTCCCACCGCCACTGGGCTGAGTTATTCAGGCCGTGCCGCTGCCAGCCTCGCTACTTGAAGTCAGGGAAGAAGCCTGTTCCAGCCTGAGTTATTCAGGCATTGGCGCTGGCAGTCGCACCGCTGGTAGTCAGAAGAGAAGCCTGTTACACATTTACTTTGCTCGCCTCTGCTGCTCCTAGACCTGACTGAACTTAAGTACTCTGCTGGCTGCTGCTATGCTTGGACACAGCGCTTCAGGTTAGTGCGAGCTATGCTGTAAATAATGTTAACCTAACTTTCTGTGTGAGCTAGTGTTTTATGTATTACGAGTCTCAGTCACACAGTCATTTTATTTCCTCTTTAAAGGACCTTAGTACTAACTAGCAAACAACTTAGGAAAAAGCAATTTGACAGCACCGGGACACCTCTGTAGGCTGCATGCGGTTCTGTATATCTTACAAATTGTAACAGTGCAGGACAGAGGTGTCTCGTGCTGTCAAATTGCTTTTTCCTAAGTTGTTTGCTAGTTAGTACTAACTAGGTCCTTTAGAGAGGAAATAAAATATTTATAAATATACTTGGTGCCATGGCCGCTTCTGCCACTACTAATCCTGGTGCTTCCCATATAAAATATGCTGCTGGTCTGTCCTGAAAATATTATTTGATTGGATGTGAATGTTAACTGCATTATGATCAAAGCAGTGTTAACTTGGGCATGCTTTCATATTTTCATTTGACTAATTCTATTTAAATGGTGCTGAATGATTTAATTTTTAAGATAGTCTTTTTTTTCTTTTTTAGAAAGCTCTCTGTTACGCAATGCACTATATGATACTTTTATATGCTGGTCCAGACTGCCGGTCTGCTTTCAACAAGTTTAATTTATCTGGGATAAAATAACTTAAAGGGACAGTCAAGTAAAAAAAAAAAAACATTCATGATTTAAATAGGACATGTAATTTTAAACTACTTTCCAATTTACTTTTATTACCAATTTTGATTTGTTCTCTTGGTATTCTTAGTTGAAACTAAATCTAGGAGGTATATATGCTAATTTCTTAGACCTTGAAGGCCACCTCTAATCTGAAAGCATTTTGACAGTTTTTCGCCACTAGAGGGCGTTAGTTCATGTGTTTCATATAGATAACATTGAGCTCAGGCACGTGAAGCTCCTAAGAGCAAGCACTGATTGGCTAAAAATGCAAGTCTGTCAAAAGAACTGAAATAAGGGGGCAGTTTGCAGAGCCATAGATACAAGGTAATCACAGAAGTAAAAAGATTATTTATTATAACTGTGTTGGTTATGTAAAATTGGGGAATGGGTAATAAAGGGATTATCTACCTTTTTAAACAACAAAAATTCTAGTGTTTACTGTCCCTTTAAAGATGTTATGACTTGGACTTGATTTGAGAGAATAATATATTGGTTAAAGCGACAGTTTACTCAAAAATTTTCTCCCTTTTAACCCCTTAATGACCGGACCATTTTTCAATTTTCTTACCCTTAATGACAATGGCTATTTTTACATTTCTGCAGTGTTTGAGTTTAGCTGTAATTTTCCTCTTACTCATTTACTGTACCCACACATATTATATACCGTTTTTCTCGCCATTAAATGGACTTTCTAAAGATACCATTATTTTCATCATGTCTTGAAATTTACTAAAAAAAATAATAAAATATGAGGAAAAAATGGAAAAAAACACACTTTTTCTAACTTTGACCCCCAAAATATGTTACACATCTACAATCACCAAAAAACACCCATGCTAAATAGTTTTTAAATTTTGTCCTGAGTTTAGAAATACCCAATGTTTACATGTTCTTTGCTTTTTTTTGCAATTTATGGGGCAATAAATACAAGTAGCACTTCGCTATTTCCAAACCACTTTTTTTCAAAATTAGCGCCCATTTTGGTATATTTCATGCCACCATTTCACCGCCAAATGCGATAAAAAAAAAAAAGTTCACTTTTTCACAAAATTTGTCACAAACTTTAGGTTTCCCACTGAAATTATTTACAAACAGCTTCTGCAATTATGGCACAAATGGTTGTAAATGCTTCTCTGGGATCCCCTTTTTTCAGAAATAGCAGACTTATATGGCTTTGGGGTTGCTTTTTGGTAATTAGAAGGCCGCTAAATGCCGCTGCGCACCACACGTGTTTTATGCCCAGGAGTGAAGGGGTTAATTAGAGAGCTTGTAGGGAGCTTGTAGGGTTAATTTTAGCTTTAGTGTAGTGTAGTAGACAACCCCAAGTATTGATCTAGGCCCATTTTGGTATATTTTATGCCACCATTTCACCGCCAAATGCGAGCAAATAAAAAATTGTTCCCGCCATCTTAAGTACTGGCAGAAAGTCTGCCAGTACTAAATAAAAGAGTTTTTGTTTTTTTAAATAAAAATACTAAAATATTTTAGCTGTGATGGACCCCTGCCTTAGCCCCAACCTCCCTGATCCCCCCTCCAGCTCTCTAACCCTCTCCCCTACCTAATTACCGCCATCTTGGGTACTGGCAGCTGTCTGCCAGTACCTAGTTTGGCCCCAAAAATCCCCCAAAAAGTATTTTTACTTTATTTTTAACTTCAAAACTATTTCTGTAGTGTAGCAGCCCCCCCACAATACCCCCACCCCCTCCCCCTCCCAGATCCTTTTATATTTAAAAAAAAAAATTTACCTTTTAATCCCTTTCCTCCCTCATTCATTGGTGTCAGTGTGGCTAATGCGCGCACGTGCACGCGCGCCCAGTGCACGAGCACACGCATGTTCACGTGCACACGCACCCCTCGTGCACGCGCACACGCATCATACACGCACGCACGCACCCTCACACCGGCGGACACTGGCACCATCGCTACCGGTGCAGAGAGGGCCACAGAGTGGCTCTCTCTGCATCGGAGGCTTGTAAAGTGGTATTGCAGGATGCCTCCATATCGAGGCATCACTGCAATACCCTCAGAGCTGCTGGAAGCATTTGTGATCGCTTCCAGCACTCTGTTAGACAACTGACATACCAGGTACGTCCATTGTCATTAACTGTTAGTTTTTGCATGACGTATCTGGTAGTCAGTTGTCATTAAGGGGTTAATTTGTTCCCAATGATCCACTTTACCTGCTGGAGTTTATTAAATTGTTTACAAGTAGCTCCTTTACCCTTATATTGGCATTTGAAATAGTTGATTTAACAAGTGGTATCCCCACCTATTCTGAAAGTTTGTGGCCACAGGTCCAAGCTATAGATAAGCTGTGTTAGCACAGTCAGCAGAAGAAATTACACTCCCAGTGGGATATAACAGAGATAAGGTAATAAAATGTTGATTTTCCATTGTTCTCTCCATGTACTGGTGATTGGTTTACGGACAGATATAAGATAAAGAAACATGTATATGTACACAATGTGATAAATTAATGAGATCTGTTTATACCTACAAGCTCAATCAATTTTATTAGGTTTTGGCTTCAAAACGAAAAAATCAGAGCTTTAATATACACAAATAAACCTTAAAAAGCTAATGTTCATACATTTTTTACTCTGCAGTAAAAAAAGCAATAGTAAACAAATTAAGGGAAAAACTATTTTACAGTATACTGTCCTTTTAATTAAAGTATTCTATAGCTTGGTATGGTGTTGTCCTGTATTGAGTTATGCAGGTGCGTCCATACAGCCAGTATGGTATTTCTAGAGAAAAAAAAATAATTTAAATTATGTTTATTAAAGAAAGAAAAAAGAAATGCATGATTGACATTATATTGTGAAATGTTGTCTTATAATATGTGATTTTATTTTTTTAGTGTTCTTTTCTGGAAAATCATAGTACAAGCCGCTGGAACTGTTCATCTGTGCTGATAAGCTCTGCATTCATTAACCCAGGCAGTTTTAGCTGCCAAGTTATATTCAAGACTTACATTAATAGACAAGCAGCTAGTGTGCATAAGGGAGGCAATTTACCTGTTATTAAGCTAAGGACTCTATTATGAACTATATTATAATTGCATATATATATATATATATATATATATATATACGTGGATTTGGTTGTATCTGCTTCTTTAATCAAAATAAAATAGCAATGTGGGTTCCCGATGCCCTGGATAGACCGATATTTTATGGCAGTTGTGTTATATCTATACTGGTTTTGAATTATGTTATATTTCATGGGAAATGCATTACAAAATAGTATGTAGTCTGTGAGTGTATAGTGTGCATGCAAATATGTTTGTGTAGTGTGCAGCGTGTATATGTGTGTGTGTGTGTGTGTGTGAAGTGAGTATCTATCATATACAGATAGTTTTACATTTAAGGGGCGGGGCTTTATTTCAAGGGGCGGGGTCAAGTACACCTCCATCTTCAAAATTCACCAGCCACCACTGCATATCTGCATTTGTCAGTTTTATTCTAGATGAGATCTCTACTTCATATACACTTCCTATGACTCCACCTTTTCCTATAAAAAGAGGTATGGAATGATATGTATAGATTAGATTGACGGCTGCTTTGTATGACACATTATTTGCACTGACATTAACATAAACAATATAGAATTTTTTATTTTTTTGATAACTTTACTCTATTCATTAACACACAATACAGCCCGAGTAGCTAGTATTTTTATACTACCAATATGTGTTCTAAAAAAAGGGTTAAAGTGTCTGGGTTCCCTCCCCTGTGAGGGAGACACCCAGGTGTATTCTCCTTGATTGGTAAGGCTTAGGTATTTAAAGGTCAAACAAAGGTCATTTATATATACTGATATTTTTTCTGTAGATATTCTGCTGGGATTTCTACCTTTATCAATCCCTGTTTTCCATACCTAGCAACCCCTATTAGTGTTATTATTAGCCTCTCCTGTGTAATATATTGAAATAATGTTTCACTTTACTAATGAAACATATTTAATGCTCCCGCTCGAGCATTAACTGCGCTAGAAGTAAGATTGTTGCGCATGTCGGGCTGCACTCGTATTGAAAGTTGAAAGTAAACAGTTTTTGATTGTACGCCAACCCGACGAACACAAAAAGCTGAACTTAGAATACTGTGCATGTGACAACCTATTTCCCCATAGATGTCAATGGAGCAAAAAAAGTGTAAAAAACTGGCACACAAACATGATCGCATATTCTCAAGTGCGCTAAACCGACCGACCGATATTAATATTTCACATTTCAATGTTCTTCACATAAGAATATGTTCAATTTATTCTTAAGTACATATTTCTATATATTTATGATGTTTATTTGCACAAATATATATTTATACCTAAAAAACACAAAGAAAACAGCGCTATAAAATCATATATACAAAATATTTATTTCCAAATAAAAACAATCAGTGAAAGTCTATAAAAGACACAAGGAATATAAACATATCTGTCTGTCAGTGAGATGAAACAATGTATCACCATATATTATTATAGCAGGATCTCTTGTTTGAGCAAAATGTTAACAATTCAAAAATTTCAAGGTATCAATACAAGCAATAGGTGTATACAAAATATTTTTATGCAATGGGGTCAATTTATTATATGTCGAGCGTACATTATTTGCTGTAGACCTATTAACCCCTAAACCACTGGCCCCCCACATCGCAAAACACTAAATTAAACTATTAACTGCTGAACTTAACACCCCCTAACTTTAAATTCAAATTACAATATAAATATTTTTTTAAAAAATAAAAACTTACCTGTGAAATAAAAACAAACAAAATTTAAACTATAAATTAACCTAACATAACTATTCTAATAAAATAAAAACTACTACAAATTAAAAAAATCTAAAATTAAACTTAACACTACAAAAAATTTAAAAAATATAAAATTGCAAAAAATAATAAACACTAAATTAGGAAAAATAAAAAACTCAAAGATTACAAAAAGTAATAAACGAAATGATCAAAAATAAAAACAATTACACCTAATCTAATAGCCCTAAAAAAATAAAAAAGCCCCCCCCAAATAAAAACACCCCCTAACCTACAATAAACTACCAATAGCCCTTAAACTGACCTTTTGTAGGGCATTTCCCTAAGTTAAACAGATCTTTTACCTTAAAAAATGACTAAGCCCCCCTAAAAGTAAACCACCCCCACCCAACCAACCTCCCAAAATAAAAAAAACCTAACTCTAAAAAAACCTAAGCTACCCATTGCCCCTAAAGGGGCATTTGTATGGACATTGCCCTTAAAAGGGTATTCAGCTCTTTTACTGCCCTTAAAAGGGCATGCAGCTCTTTTACAAGTGCCCAAAGCCCTAATCCAAAAAAAAACACACAAAAAAATAAAAATAAAACCTAACACTAACCCCATAAAATCTACTCATGGTTTCTAAAGTCCAGATATCCATCTTCATCCAGGCGGTGAGAAGTCTTCATTCAGGCAGCGACACCTTCATCCATCCCGAGGACATATTCTATCTACATCCCGGCGGCACAGAGCGGAGCTATCCTGGAGGGTGATGAAATCCTGCGTGGAGCGTCCTCTTCATACGGTCACTGCCGTACACTGACGTGGAATGCAAGGTACCCGTTTCAAAATGGCATACCTTGAATTCCTATTGGCTGATTTGATTCTTCAAATTCAAATCAGCCAATAGGATGAGAGCTTCTGAAATCCTATTGGCTGTTCAAATCAGCCAATAGGATAAGAGCTACTGAAATTCTATTGGCCATATTTTTTAGTTTCATTTTCATTTCATCATTATATGAATTTAATATATATATATTATATACATATATTATATATATATATATATATATATATATTTATATTTAGTGTTTTCCATTGTCATCTGTAATTTTGCAAACTCCTTTAATACACTTACCACGTTTTGAACAGACCTGTCCCTATGTGAGAGCTCTGTCCCTCTTAGACAGCCATATGTCCCTCTTTTCAGCCCCACCTACAGAACAACCAGAAACAGCAGCAAACTTCCCTAACACACCCACAGACCACCCAGAAATACCCACAACCCCGCCCACTAACCACCCATGATGTCTCCCCTTCCAAAACAGCTCCACCCACAAAATAGTGACAAGCTCCTATCAACCTCCTGTGTCCCTCATTCTCAGCCACAAATATTTGGAGGTATCAGTTCTACAGTTTGCTGATATATAAACTCAGATTCATGCTCCCGCACAAACTGTATATAGAAAATAAAATAATTGTAAGAATTGTGTTTTAGTAAAAAAATATATATTTTTTTTTAATGCAAGTGTGTTTGTGAAAATATTTGTAAAATGTAATGCATTGATGGAGGGGTTTGCGGTGTGTCTGGAAAAGCAACATTTTGAATTTATATGGTGTGTTCTGTAAGGTAAAGTAAAAATTATAGTAAAGTGATATATATTACGGGGTACATTTAAAGGGACATTAAACACATTGAAATTGTACTATTAAATTAACTCTGAAAATGTAGGCAATTCTGAGTTGAAGTGTAGACTCCAGACTTCAAAGAAACAGTTAATGGACAATAAGCACTTTGTAATCACAAGACATTTCTGTTGCGTTGCTATAGAAAAATATGTTGGCCGAGTCTTAACATTTTTAAAACAAATTAAGATGCTTTTTAGAGCAGTTATTTTTCAATAATTCGGCAGGGTGTAATTCAAGTTCTGAGCTAAATTACGTGAAAAGGGGGCAAAATAAATAATGAAACTATATTGCAACATTGTTTCATTATGCATAACAAAATATTTTATATAAAAATCCTATAATGCAGCTATATATTTACACAGTGATTTGCTGCACACACCAGTGACTCGTTCATATTTGTCCTTGATTGGCCTCAGCAGAGAAGGAAACTTAGGTTACAACAATGTATCACCCACTGCTTTATAGACACTACAACTTTACACTTATTTTTTTTATATATTTAAACAACTAATATAATTTAAAAGAATACATCTGTATATTATTCTCAGGGTAATATTTGATTTGAAGACATCATTCTAGCTAACATTTAATTAAGTGTTCGATGTCCTTTTAAACAATAAAAACGTTCTTCAGGCTCTATGCATAAACATCTATATTTAAACAACATGGAAGAAGAATTTGAGTTACGTGTTTTTATTTTCCCAGTAATTTTACAAAGTATATAATAATTATCAATAGCTTAGAATCCAGACTAGATTGCTCCTGGGAACAGAGCGAACATGAATCCTTGTAAATCATTATTTTTAAAGGGCATTCAAAGACAAAATAAATTATGTTAAATTAGTTACAAAGGCATTTAACAACCAGAAAGGATACATGCATGCTACCTAGAAATGACTTCACAATTTGTATACCAATAAATATTCCTGGAAGTCCAGTGTTTTCTAAGATATTCAGGAACAAATGCATTAACCAAAACATCCAGTTAAAGGATGTAAATGTTGATGATACAATATAAGAAACCATAATTACATCTACGAGGGAGACAAATGCATTTGCAAACATCCGTCTTGTAGCAAACAACAAAGGATGTATTGATAACAATTTCAATAGCAGTAGATTTGTACATGATTTTGCTTGTTTTTTATTTGTTTTTTTTTATCAACATAAACAGTAGTAAAAAAAATCACTAAAATCCATCTCAAGTCTTTCTTCCCCAGCTTCATTGTTTCCTCTTACTATATGCAATTCCTGAAATATTGGAGAGATGAGCTCTAGAGAGTCAGGGGCGCGATCCGATATATGGCGCAGGTTTCGGCGCAAGCGTGGAAACCTGCGCCGCCCATAGTTTCAGCTCGCAACTCGAGCTATCACATATACAGCGCCGTCAGATGCTAAAGTGCCGTAAGTCGGACAAACTAGCGATGTCCAGAAATCTGCGTAAGTACAAATTTCTGGAGTCGCCAGTGACTTACAGCACTTTAGAAACTGCCCCCGCCTACAAAAACTGACTAAATTATAAAATCACCCGTAGCTGTCTAACACGCCTCCCAAACATAGCCCGACACGTATACCCCTCTATCCGCAATCCCCCCTCTCACTCCTAACAATAAATATATTAACCCCTAAACCGCTGCTCCCGGACCCCGCCGCCAGCTACATTAACTATATTACCCCCTAATATGATCCTCCTACCCCACCGCCACCTATTTTAACTATATTACCCCCTAATGTGAGCCCCCTATCCTGCCGCCACCTACATTATATATACTACCCCCTAATCTGACCCCCTTACACCGCTGCAACCTATATTAAAATTATTAACCCCTAATCTAATCCCCCTACACCGCCGCCACCTATATTAAATGTCTAACCCCCTAATGTGATCCCCCTACACCGCTGCCACCTACATTAAAATTATTAACCCCTAATGTAATCCCCCTACGCTGCCGCCATATATATTAAAATTATTACCCCCCCAATGTGAGCCCCCTACCCCACCACTACCTATTTTAACTACATTGCCCCTAGTCTAATCCCCCTACACCGCCGCCACCTATATTAAATGTATTACCCCCTAACATACTAAAATGTCCCTACCCTAAACTAAATTACCAATAGCCCTGAAAAGTGCCTTTTGCGGGACATTGCCCCAAAGTAACCAGCTCTATTACCAGCCCTTAAAAGGGCCTTTTGCGGGGCATTGCCCCATAGTAACCAGCTCTATTACTAGCCCTTAAAAGGGCCTTATGCGGGGCATTGTCCCAAAGAAATCAGCTCTTTTACCTGTAATCTGACCCCCCTACACCGCTTCCACATATATTAAATATATTAACCCCTAATCTAATCCCCCTACACCGCTGCCACTTATATTAAATATATTAACCCCTAATCTGACCCCCCTACACCGCCGCCACCTATATTAACTATATTAACCCTAATTATATTAGGGTTAATATAGTTAATATAGTTATTATATTATATATATTATTAATATAGTTAATAATTAATATAGTTATTATATTATATATATTAATTATATTAACCCTATCTAACCCTAAAACCCCTAACTTAATTATTATTGCAATAAATCTAAATAATATTAATCTTATTAACTAAAATATTCCTATTTAAAACTAAATACTTACCTATAAAATAAACCTTAAGATAGCTACAATATAATTAATAATTACATTGTAGCTATTTTAGGATTTATATTTATTTTACAGTTAACTTGGTATTTATTTTAACTAGGTACAATAGCTATTAAATAGTTAATAGCTATTTAATAGCTACCTAGTTAAAATAATTACCAATTTACCTGTAAAATAAATCCTAACCTAAGTTACAAATACACCTACACTATCAATAAATTAATTAAATAAACAACAATTATCTAAACTATAATATATTTAAATACACTAAACTAAATTACAAAAACAAAAACACTAAATTACAAAAAATAAAAAATGATTACAAGAATTTTAAGATAATTACACATAATCTAAGCCCCCTAATAAAATAACAAAGCCCACCAAAATAAAAAAATGTCCCTACCCTAAACTAAATTACAAAAAGTAATCAGCTCTATTACCAGCCCTTAAAAGGGCCTTTTGTGGGGCATTGCCCCAAAGTAATCAGCTCTTTTACCTGTGAAAAAAAGAACAATCCCCCATTACAACCCACCACCCACACACCCCTACTCTAAAACCCACCCTATCCCCCCTTAAAAAAACTTAAGTCTAACCCCCAAGTGCTCCTTACCTGTCCTGAAGACCGGAGGAGAAGGTCCTGTTCCAGACAGAGAAGTCTTCTTCCAGGCGGCGACCTCTTCTTCTTCCAGGAACCAGCCGGCGCGGAGCGGAGGAGTTGATGACCGCGAAGCTGAAGACCGTCCTCTCTGGAACTGAAGACCGCCGATGCAGGAACTGAAGATCGGCGACGCTGGAACTGAAGACCGCGGAGCCATGGAGCGTGGAGGATCCTCTTCATAATAAGAGCTACTGTAATTCTATTGGCTATTCTAGTAAGCCAATAGAATTACAGAAGCTCTTATTCTATTGGCTATTCAAATCAGCCAATAGAATTAAAGTAGCTCTCATCCGATTGGCTGATTTGAATTTGAAGGCTCAAATGAGCCAATAGGAATTCAAGGGACGCCATTTTTTATCGCGTACCTTGAATTCCTATTCAGTGTACAGTGGCGATCGTATGAAGAGGATCCTCCACGCTCCATGTAATTTAGTTTAGGGAAGGGACATTTTTTTTATTTTGGGGGGCTTTGTTATTTTATTAGGGGGCTTAGATTAGGTGTAATTAGCTTAAAATTCTTGTAATCTTTTTTTTATTTTTTGTAATTTAGTGTTTGTTTGTTTGTTTTTATTTAGTTTAGTGTATTTAATTATATTTTAGTTTAGATAATTGTAGTTTATTTAATTAATTTATTGATAGTGTAGGTGTATTTGTAACTTAGGTTAGGATTTATTTTACAGGTAAATTGGTAATTATTTTAACTAGGTAGCTATTAAATAGTTATTAACTATTTAATAGCTATTGTACCTAGTTAAAATAAATACCAAGTTACCTGTAAAATAAATATAAATCCTAAAATAGCTACAATGTAATTATTAATTATATTGTAGCTATCTTAATGTTTATTTTATAGGTAAGTATTTAGTTTTAAATAGGAATATTTTAGTTAATAAGATTAATATTATTTAGATTCATTGCAATAATAATTAAGTTAGAGGTGTTAGGGTTAGATAGGGTTAATATAGTTAATATATATAATATAATAGCTATATTAACCCCTTAACGACTGAGGACGTGCAGGGTACGTCCTCTAAAGGATGTCAGTTAACGACCAAGGACGTACCCTGCACGTCCTCAGTCTGGAAAGCAGCTCGACATCGAGGCATCCTGCAATAACACTTTCTGGCCATCCGATGCAGAGAGAGCCACTCTATGGCCCTCTCTGTACCGGACATCGATGGCCGGTATCGTTGGTGGGTGGGAGCCGACTTGGGAGGCTGGTGGGCGGCCATCGGTGAGATCTGGAAGGTGGAGGGGGGCGGGATCGGGGGCGGAGCCTTCGGGGGCATGCACGGGCGCGCGCGCGTGCACGGGGGGTGGCGGGCGGGCGCGGGTGGGAACCGCTACACTACAGAAAAAAAGTTAAAAGTAAAATGTCAAATAAAATTAAATACACTTATTTTTTCAAAAGCATCTAAGGGATCTGGAAGGGGTGGGGGGTTGGTATTGGGGGGGGGGAAGCTACACTACAGAAAAGGGACATTTTTTAATAAAAAAAAGCATATTATTCACTAAAATGGGTACTGGCAGACAGCTGCCAGTACCCAAGATGGCGCACATTAAGTCAGAGGGGGAGGGTTAGAGAGCTGTTTGGTGGGGGATCAGTGAGGTTGGGGGCTAAGGGGGATCCTACACAGAAGCATATGTAAATATGCAAAAAAAATGCACAAAAAAGCCCAAATTTTCCTTTTATTTTAGTACTGGCAGAGTTTCTGCCAGTACTTAAGATGGCGGGGACATTTGTGGGGTAGGGGAGGGAAGAGAGATGTTTGGGAGGGATCAGGGGGTCTGATGTTTCAGGTGGGAGGCTGATCTTTACACTAAAGCTAAAATTAACCCTGCAAGCTCCCTACAAGCTACCTAATTAACCCCTTCACTGCTAGCCATAATACACGTGTGATGCGCAGCGCCATTTAGCAGCATTCTAATTACCAAAAAGCAACGCCAAAGTCATATATGTCTGCTATTTCTGAACAAAGGGGATCCCAGAGAAGCATTTACAACAATTTGTGCCATAATTGCACAAGCTGTTTGTAAATGATTTCAGTGAGAAACCTAAAATTGTGAAAAATTTTACGTTTTTTTTAATTTGATCGCATTTGGCGGTGAAATGGTGGCATGAAATATACCAAAATGGGCCTAGATCAATACTTGGGGTTGTCTACTACACTACACTAAAGCTAAAATTAACCCTAGAAGCTCCCTACATGCTCCCTAATTAACCCCTTCACTGCTGGGCATAATACACGTGTGGTGCGCAGTGGCATTTAGCGGCCTTCTAATTACCAAAAAGCAATGCCAAAGCCATATATGTCTAATATTTCTGAACAAAGGGGATCCCAGAGAAGAATTTACAACCATTTATGCCATAATTGCACAAGCAGTTTGTAAATAATTTCAGTGAGAAACTGAAAGTTTGTGAAAAAATTTGTGAAAAAGTGAACAAATTTTTGTATTTGATCGCATTTGGCGGTGAAATGGTGGCATGAAATATACCAAAATGGGCCTAGATCAATACTTTGGGATGTCTTCTAAAAAAAAATATATACATGTCAATGGATATTCAGGGATTCCTGAAAGATATCAGTGTCCCAATGTAACTAGCGCTAATTTTGAAAAAAAAATGGTTTGAAAATAGCAAAGTGCTACTTGTATTTATGGCCCTATAAGTTACAAAAAAAGCAAAGAACATGTTAACATTTGGTATTTCTAAACTCAGGACAAAATTTAGAAACTATTTAGCATGGGTGTTTTTTGGTGGTTGTAGATATGTAACAGATTTTGGGGTTCAAAGTTAGAAAAAGTGTGTTTTTTTTCCATTTTTCCTCATATTTTATAATTTTTTTTATAGTAAATGATAAGATATGATGAAAATAATGGTATTTTTAGAAAGTCCATTTAATGGCGAGAAAAACGGTATATAATATGTGTGGGTACAGTAAATGAGGAAGAGGAAAATTTCAGCTAAACACAAACACTGCAGAAATTTAAAAATAGCCTTGGTCCCAAACGGACAGAAAATGGAAAAGTGCTCTGGTCACTAAGGGGTTAATTATTAACTATATTAATAATATATATAATATAATAACTATATTAAATATATTAACCCTAATATAATTAGGGTTAACATAGTTAATATAGGTGGCGGTGGTGTAGGGGGGTCAGATTAGGGTTTAATATATTTAATATAGGTGGCGGCGGTGTAGGGTGATTAGATTAGGGGTTAATATATTTAATATAGGTGGTGGCGGTGTACTGGGGTCAGATTACAGTTAAAAGAGCTGATTACTTTTGGGACAATGCCCCGTAATTTAGTTTAGGGTAGGGACATTTTAGTATTTTAGGGGGTAATACATTTATTATAGGTGGCGGCGGTGTAGGGGGATTAGATTAGGGGTTAATCATTTTAATATAGGTGGCGGCGGGGTAGGGGATTAGATTGGGGGTAATGTAGTTAAAATAGGTGGCGGCGGTGTAGGGGGATCATATTAGGGGGTAATATAGTTAATGTAGGTGGCGGAGGGGTAGGGGGCTCACATTAGGGGTAATATAGTTAATGTAGGTGGCGGAGGTGTAGGGGGCTCACATTAGGGGGTAATATAGTTAAAATAGGTGGCGGCGGTGTAGGGGGATTAGATTAGGGGGTAATGTAGTTAAAATAGGTGGCGGCGGGGTAGGGGGCTCACATTAGGGGGTAATAATTTTAATATAGATTGCGGCGGTGTAGTGGGATTACATTAGGGGTTAATAATTTTAATGTAGGTGGTGGCGGTGGATCACATTAGGGGGTTAGACATTTAATGTAGGTGGCGGCGGGGTCCGGGAGCGGCAGTTTAGGGGTTAAACACTTTAATAGGGATTGTGGCGGGGGATTGTGGTTGACAGGTAGATAGACATTGCGCATGCGTTAGGTGTTAGGTTTTATTTTGCAGCCAGTTTAGGGAGCTACGGGGCTCTAATACTCAGCATAAGGCTTACTACGCCTGCATTTTGTGGCGAGGTGAAAATGGAGTAAGATCCTTACGCTGAATATTGGATACCAAACTGCGTGGGTTTGGTATACCTGTCTATGGGCCAAAAAACTACAGCCAAAGGCAGAAATATACGATATGGTTTGCCGTATATAGGATACCAAACCAGCGGGCGACGCTGCATATCGGATCGGGCCCCAGGTGCATAAAATAATATTTGAACTAGTGAAGCTGAAGAGGCTTGAAACATTGGAGAGATGTTTAGTGGTTTTGGTGCAGTATTTTCTATATAAAAAGGACATTAACATTTTTTCTATTGTGATTCAGATAGAACAAACTATTTTGAACAAATTTCCAATTTACTTCTATTATCAGATTTGCTTTGTACTTGTGGTATTCTTTGTTGAAGGCATTTAAAAGGAGCATATACTAGAATTAAAAAATATATTTTTATATAATTGTTTGACTTTTTTTAAAATGTATTCCTTTATATAAGTTGGTAAAAAAGACCCATGTGAAGGAATAAAGGTCATTTTTAAACAGAGTTTTTTTTCATGGCTTTGTTAATCTAAGTACAAATCATCCTTTAAGATATCAAATAATGGAATAAAACTTGAAGGGACATATTATTCAAAAGTAAACTTTTAAAATAAAATGCTACAATTTACTTCTATTAACCTGTCCCCTTTCCATGAGGGCATACTGAAGTAGGTGCAGGAGTGTGCATTTTACTTGAACAGAATGTAGCAGCAGTGTGTGTGGCAATGTTACAAAACAACCTATAGAGGGAGCTCTAGAGTGCTGTAGCTTCAGCAACTCTATCACAAAATGCCATGTAAACTAAGCTAGTGAGCATGACAGTTGCCTAATGTATAGGAAGCATTCAATCAATTTGTGTAAATTAAAGGGACACTGAACCCAAATTTTTTATTTTGTGATTCATATAGAGCATGCAATTTTAAACAACTTTTTAATTTACTCCTATTATCAATTTTTCATCGTTCTCTTTCTATCTTTATTTGAAAAGGAAGGCATCTAAGCTTTTTTTTAGTTCAGAACTCGGAACAGCACTTTTAAATTGGTGGATGAATTTATTCACCAATCAGCAAGAACAACCCATGTTGTTCACCAAACTTAACTTACATTCTTGCATTTCAAATAAAGATACCAAGAGAATGAAGAACATTTGATAATAGGAATAAATTAGAAAGTTGCTTAAAATTTCATGCTCTATCTAAATCACAAAATAATTTTTTTTGGGTTGTGTCCCTTTAACTTAGTTTCACACACTTTCACAATACCGGTAAAGAAAGGCAGGGAGAGAAAGCATCCATTTAAAAGTTAGTCTTTATTATACTTGCATTAAAATCGTACAAAGGCACAGCACACTGTCAGAATCCACGGCTGACGCGTTTCCTGCCTCACGGGCAGTTCATCAGAGCACAGGATAGAGCGCTAAACACAGCTGTTAAATCTAGGATTTGTCTCACATAAGAACCAATCAACATGTTCAAATGGAGACACACACATTAACTCCATGTTTACTTTACCAAACAGTATGTATAACAGATAAAGGTAAAAAACACACTCTTATTTAAAAACAAAGTTAGTTTTCTTAAAAGTTAAGACATTACTAGCGTTTGGGACCATATCTTTAGATAGATTGTTAACAAATAAATATAGAAAAAGTTCCACTTCACTTTTCCTAACATAGAGCCAGTAACGCTGTTCATGTCAGCCGCAATTCATGTAGCTTGGATATAAAAGTTAAATGCAAACTGACCATATAGAAAGCTATTGCAGGCAAACAAGAGCAGCACAAGACACTAAGCTAACTGCTACGAAACGTGTTCAACTAGACACTCAGTGGTGAAGGACATGATTATAATCACAGTGGGTTTCAGACCAACTATTCTGAATCATTCAATCTTTAACATTTGTTGAAGAGCAAATAGTGAAAATTCTTTAATATTCCATTGCAAATCCATCATTTTCATCTTTTATATATATATAGTAGAAATAATGTTATTAGCCAATGAATATTAAAACAGATATTTACCAATCATAATCAAGCAGAGCAAAAATATAATTATAATTGTCAATGACTTAAATTCAAACATGACAGATCTATATACCATTATAATTATGTCAGACAGGGTAAGAAAAATAAGCAACTAGAATAGTAACTCTGACTATCATGCAATGTAAAACTATCTATCAATAAAAAGTTTGACATCGCTGATTTTATTTATACCTAGTGGACTTCCAGTTCTAAGTGTATAAATCCAAAATACTTCTCTTTTGCTAAGAGCTTTGTACCTGTCTCCACCCCTTAATCCTAGTTTAACCTGTTCTATTCCTTGGAACCTAAAATGATTAAACTTATCTTCATGATTGAAAAAATGTTTGGCCACCGGTGTTTTAGGTTCTTCTGCCTCAAGGGACAACAAATGTTCCCTGATCCTGTCTTTTAGATTTCTTGAGGTGAGTCCCACATATTGAAAATTACAGCAGGTACACGTGATCAAATAAATAATGAAGTCAGATTTACAATTCATACGCTCACGTATCTTATAAATTTTACCTGTATTACTGGAGGTAAACGTCTCACCCACTAGTGCATATTCACAGCTTTTGCATGGTCTACCTCCGCATTTGTAGAAGCCTATTCTACCTGGTAGCCAGGAACTAGGGGTGGTACTTCTATCTCCTGTATTAGAGCTAAAGTTTTTATTGATCTTATCTCCAATCGTATCCGATCTACAGGATATGAATTTACAATTTTTAGGGATCAACCTCAAATCCTCATCTCTCTCTAACAGTGGTAACCTCTTTCTGATAATATTACAGATGTCATTAGATTGTGAACTATATTTAGTTATAAATTTCAACCCTTTTTGATTGGTCACTGTTTCTAAATTATGTTCCTTATCTTTCAATAATTTAGCTCTATCAAAACCTGCTACCATAGAGGATAGTTTTTTAAGACTACCTTGATCGTAGCCCCTCTCTGTTAGACGTATAGTTAGACTATTAGCATGTCTCCAATAACTTTCTAAGTTTGTACAATTACGCCTCAGCCTAATATACTGTCCCTTCGGTATACCCTTTTTCAGATGTTTAGGATGCAGGGAATCCGCACGTAAGATAGTATTGCCAGAGATTTATTTTCTAAATACTTCAGTCACCATAGCCTGATCATCATGATCAGGTTTTACATTGCATGATAGTCAGAGTTACTATTCTAGTTGCTTATTTTTCTTACCCTGTCTGACATAATTATAATGGTATATAGATCTGTCATGTTTGAATTTAAGTCATTGACAATTATAATTATAATTTTGCTCTGCTTGATTTTGATTGGTAAATATCTGTTTTAATATTCATTGGCTAATAACATTATTTCTACTATATATATATAAAAGATGAAAATGATTGATTTGCAATGGAATATTAAAGAAATTGAATTTTCACTATTTGCTCTTCAACAAATGTTAAAGATTGAATGATTCAGAATAGTTGGTCTGAAACTCACTGTGATTATAATCATGTCCTTCACCACTGAGTGTCTAGTTGAACACGTTTCGTAGCAGTTAGCTTAGTGTCTTGTGCTGCTCTTGTTTGCCTGCAATAGCTTTCTATATGGTCAGTTTGCATTTAACTTTTATATCCAAGCTACATGAATTGCGGCTGACATGAGCAGCGTTACTGGCTATATGTTAGGAAACGTGAAGTGGAACTTTTTCTATATTTATTTGTTAACAATCTATCTAAAGATATGGTCCCAAACGCTAGTAATGTCTTAACTTTTAAGAAAACTAACTTTGTTTTTAAATAAGAGTGTGTTTTTTACCTTTATCTGTTATACATACTGTTTGGTAAAGTAAACATGGAGTTAATGTGTGTGTCTCCATTTGAACATGTTGATTGGTTCTTATGTGAGACACATCCTAGATTTAACAGCTGTGTTTAGCGCTCTATCCTGTGCTCTGATGAACTGCCCGTGAGGCAGGAAACGCGTCAGCCGTGGATTCTGGTGGTCTTTTAAACAACTTGCAGGGGTTAAACAGAGTGAGAGTATTCTATTTAAAAGGCTACAATGTTATTTTTAAAAGTGTATATGTGTATATAAATATATATATATGTGTGTGTGTCTATATAATATATACGTGGTCCTCTGGTGTATCATAGCCAGTGTCTCACCAGCATCTGACCTCACAGTACATCACTGGTTTGAGGTCTAAATGTGTGGGTATGATTCTTAACATGATATTGAAATATTAAAGAGTTTTATGTGGAAAACTGCACTTAGATATTTATTCTACGCTTCCATTTCTGTGTTTTGTGCTGTACTAGCACCATCCATTCCTGACCTGTGGTTTATATGAGAAGCAGCAGAATGGGATTAGGCAGCAATTCTGTGAAAGGACTGTGCAAAAAAAAGAAAACATATAATACATCAGGACCCCAAATCTACAAATGACATAAAGGAATCTCATTTACACTCACATTACCATGATGGTCAATAACAGTACTGGTGTCCTCAAAACTGGGCTTTAAAACGGTATTGCGCAATTGTGATTTCCACAGGAAACTATTGCAATCCAATTCCATCATAAACACTGCTTGACCATATGAATACCACGTATCTTGGCATGATGGGCACACTGTGCATGATTGCTCAATGAATATATTGTCACTTTCAATATATGACAATTATTGTTTCTTACAATATTTATATCTATTGCTTTGAAATGCACCATTTATGATTTAGTGAGATCCCTTCAAACAAGATGGAGACTATGGTTTTCTATTAGATGGTTTTATGAATTTTGGATTTTAACTGAAACTGCAAAGCATCAGCTTGCTCCCTTGCAACACGCTAGCTACATAGAAGATGTTCTGATCAGCCAATAGAATGCGAGTTCAATACAATTGGCTGTTTGGGTCAGCCAATTGGATTGAACTTCAATCTGATTGGCTGATTGCATCAGCCAATCAGATTTTTTCTACCTTAATTCCGATTGGCTGATAGAATTCTATCAGCCAATCGGAATTGAAGGGACACCATCTTGGATGACGTCCCTTAAAGGAATGAACCTTCATTCGTCGGGAAGTCGTCGGTTGAAGAGGATGGCTCCGCGTTGGCTCCTTTGAAGATGGCTCCACTCTGCTCCGGATGGATGAAGATTGAAGACACCACCTGGATGAACACTTCTACCTGATGGAGGACCTCTTCTTGCCCCGCTTGGATGAAGACTTCTACCAGATCGAGGACCTCCTCTGCGCACCTTGGATGAAGAATTCGGCTCGGCTGGGTGAAGACGACTCAAGGTAGGATGATCTTCAGGGGGTTAGCGATAGGTTTTTTTTAAGGGGGGTTTGGGTGGGTTAGAGTAGGGGTATGTGGGTGGTGGGTTGTAATGTTGGGGGGGTATTGTATTTTTATTTTCAGGTAAAAGAGCTGATTACTTTGGGGCAATGCCCCGCAAAAAGCCCTTTTAAGGGCTGGTAATAGAGCTGATTACTTTGGTAATTTAGAATAGGGTAGGGAATTTTTTTATTTTGGGTGGATTTTTTGTTTTATTAGGGGGCTTAGATTAGGTGTAATTAGTTTAAACTTCTTGTAATTCTTTTTTATTAGTGTAGATAGTGTAGTGTTAGGTGTATTTGTAACTTAGGTTAGGATTTATTTTACAGGTAATTTTGTACTTATTTTAACTAGGTAGCTATTAAATAGTTATTAACTATTTAATAGCTATTGTACCTAGTTAAAATAAATACAAAGTTGCCTGTAAAATAAATATAGATCCTAAAATAGCTACAATGTAATTATTAGTTATACTGTAGCTATATTAGGGTTTATTTGATAGGTAAGTATTTAGTTTTAAATAGGAATAATTTAGTTAATTTTAGGAATATTATTTAGTTTCATTTAAATTATATTTATGTTAGGGGGTGTTAGGGTTAGAGTTAGGTTTAGGGGTTAATAACTTTATTATAGTAGCGGCGACAGTGCAGGCGGAAGATTAGAGGTTAATAATTTTAGGTAGGTGGCGGCGATGTTAGTGAGGGCAGATTAGGGGTTAATACTATTTATTATAGTGTTTGCGAAGCCGGAGTGCAGCGATTTAGGGGTTAATACATTTATTATAGTGGCGGCGAGGTCCGGTCGGCAGATTAGGGGTTAATAATTGTAGTTAGGTAGCGGCGACGTTGGGGGGGCAGATTAGGGGTTAATAAATATAATATAGGGGTCGGCGATGTTAGGGGCAGCAGATTAGGGGTTTATAGGTATAATGTAGGTGGCGGCGGTTTCCGGTCGGCAGATTAGGGGTTAAAAATTTTTATTATAGTGGCAGCGATGTGGAGGGGCCTCGGTTTAGGGGTACATAGGTAGTTTGTGGGTGTTAGTGTACTTTATAGCACAGTAGTTAAGAGCTTTATATTCACGCGTTAGCCCATAAAGCTCTTAACTGCTGACTTTTTTTGTCTGTAGGAGTCTTGTCGGTAGAGGGTCTACCGCTCACTTCTCCCAAGACTCCAAATACCAGCGTTATGCAGATCCCATTGAAAAGATAGGATACGCAATTGGCGTAAGGGGATCTGCGGTAGCCTGGAGTCGCGGTGAGGAAGTGAGCGTTAGAACCTTTCCTGCCTGACTCTAAATACCAGCGGGTGGTAAAAAGCAGCGTTAGGACCCCTTAATGCTGCTTTTGACGGCTAACGCCAAACTCTAAATCTAGGTGTTTGTTTTTTTAGCTTCAAATTCATTACGGTAGCAACAAATAGAACTTGTTTTATGTAACATTTTTTGGTTTATATGTGTGAAGAAGATATGTCCAGAACTATGAACTATGCGTTGTTTAAAACAATAAAGTTCCTATTAAAACTATTTAACGTGTTAGTGTTTTTGGTTCCCAGCTAAATATAATGTCCAGTATAAAGTCTTTTTTACACATATAACTATAATGTATTTTTCCTAACGTAAGAGCATGTTCTACTTCCTGTAATCACTGTGCATGAGTCGGGGTCTGGTGTTTTTTCCCTTTGCGCAATTGAGCATGCTTTGAAGTAATTTTTTGCGATATTTGCAGCTTAGGTGTGGGTAATGGTCAAGGAGAGTTATCTCTGGGTTGAGCAGTATTGCCGTGCCGTTTGATTTATGCTGTTTTTTATTGCCTCCCAGTATTGTTTGAGAGTGGGGTATGTGTACCAAATGTGGGTTAATCTGCCTCCTTCACCACATCCTCTCCAGCACTTAGTTGAAGCATTTGGGAAGATGCAGGAGGCAACTCACTGTTGTAAAAAAGGGGGTTATACACCTTCAAGTTATATGGGAATTTATGAATATACTAACATGTAAAGAAGCCAACATGTTAACACATTAGGAGGCAGCCAAATCTATATTAACATTAGATCATAGGGAAACAAGGATCTAAATTTATAGATCCACAATATTTTCCTCTCTCTTAGATGTGTCATCCTATAAAGAGGGGAATCTGGATAAATTCCAGGGGAATAATGTTAAAAACTATATATACTTTCCCTTACGGGTCTGTAAATGTCTAGATACACTGTGTTGACAAAGCCATTTTTTAAGTTTCAAAAATATCCACCCTACCTCTCTCTAACAGGGCAACAGGTACGGCCAATATATTGAACTCCACAGCCACATGATAGAGCATAAATAACCTTTTTAGACTGACAAGATAATCTAGTCATAATTGTCTTGTCATAATTAAACATATCATATCTCCTTTGATTACAGGTATATACTCCTCTCTGGTTATATTCTTCTTTTGTTGAATAAACCTAATTTTATGACATACAACTTAAATAGATAGGTGCTTCCTATTTTAGAGTATTCCGTTTGAAGATTTTAATTGTGTTCCTGCATTTGTTTGATTACTGCACCACAAAGCGCCTTTTCTTCCTTTTATTTCAATGTTGTGATTAACTCCCATACAGTATTACAATCTGTAACCTGACTAGAGCAAAACGGAACTTACAATATTGCGTGTGCGTTCACCTATTCCCCCATAGAAGTCAATGTAGAAGAAAAAAGGTGAAAAAACACATATTCTCATTAGTGCTAATCTGACATGAAAATATGAATATTTCACATTCCAATGTTCTTTAACATGTTTGTTTGTAATATGCGCATACCGGATCGCATACTGTAATATGCACAAACATGATTAAATACTGTAATATGCACAGCCATGGTTGCTTTATACTGTAATATGCGCATACCCAACATAAAAATCTAAATATTGCATAAATATGCTTTAACATGATTTCATCTACCTAACTGCAAAGGACTCAAATGCACACACATATATATATATATATATAGATAGATAGATAGATAGATAGATAGATAGATATAGATATATAGATACACACATATACATCTTTAGCAATGCATATGTCTAACTGTACCGTAATCTATTTTAGATGTGTTTTATACAACGTTTTAGTTTGCAAACCAGTTAACCACAGCTCTGAAATTTTGCTCAATTTGTAATATCAGTGCAAATAAAAAGGAGAGCAAACGATTGCGAAACCCTCACAAAATCGTTTGCGTTCCACTTGTAATCTAGCCCACAGCGTTCTCAACAGAAAATGTTGCCATCCGGGAGGCAATATGAAGTAGCCAGATGGCATTATGAAGTAGCCGGGTGGGGAAGTGTAATATTTTCTAATATTATAAAATGTTCTGCTATCCAAAGAACAAATTAACTGCATAATTTAACATAAATGTATTTAGTGATAATTTGTGCAATAAAAATGTATCTTTTTTAATATTAGCTAATTTTATCTTAAAAGGATATGAAACATATTTTTTTCTTTTATGATTCAGTTAGAATATACAATTTTAAACAACTTTCCAATTTACTTCAGTTATCAAATTTTCTTCATTTTGTTGTTATCCTTTGTTGAAAATGAGGGATGTAAGCTCAGGAGTGTGCACGTGTCTGCAGCACTATATGGCAGCAGTTTTGCAGCAATGTTATACATTAGCAGGAGCACTAGATGGCAGCACTATTTCCTGTAATTTAATGCTTCAGGCATGTGCACGCTACCTACCTAGGTATCTCTTCAACAAAGAATAAGATGTGAACGAAGCAAATTTGATAACAGAAGTAAATCAGAAACTTTTTTTAAATTGTATTCTCTATCTGAATAATGAAAGAAAAAATTGGGGTTTAATGTCCCTTTAATATTGGCTAAAATGTTAGCCGGGTGGTCAGAAAAGTCAGCGGGGTGGTGCAACCAATAAAAAAAGTCCTGGGAAGAGCACTGGAAATATATATTTTAAAATAAAAAGAACATTCCCTTCTATGTGAAGAACATTGGAATGTAAAAGTATTCATTACTACCTTCAGGTTTAGCGCAATTGGTCTATCATGGTGTCAGGTCAGCGCAAGCAATAACTGTTTAACAGCGCACAACATAGAAGTCTATATGGAGAAGTTAGCACAGTTACAGTATCCGAAGTGCTCAAGTTATCGTGCATTGGACTTTTGCTTGTGAGCTAACTTTTTGTTTTCAACTTGTAATGCGCGCACTTACCCGGTCGTGTTAAAACTTATCTTTCAATGCAGTAAGTGCGCAAGCCAAAAATATATTTAGCCCAAAATTAGTAGGAATAAGTAATAAGTAGGGATGTGAAATATGTAAATTGCTTACTAACAGATGCACAAAATAGATGCGGTCTGCAACATTTAGCTCTTTTTTGTGTAGGATATATTCATACAACAGATATTTTTGTCTGAAAAAAGAAGCACAGAGGCGCCCAATGGCCTAATACCACAATACCCTGGTATTGTGGTATTAGGCCATTGGGCGCCTCTGTGTTTCTTTTTTCAGATCCTGGTATTGTGGTATTAGGTCATTGGGCGCCTCTGTGTTTCTTTTTTCAGACCCTGGTATTGTGGTATTAGGTCATTGGGGGCCTCTGTGTTTCTTTTTTCAGACCCCTGGTATTGTGGTATTAGGTCATTGGGCGCCTCTGTGTTTCTTTTTTCAGACCCTGGTATTGTGGTATTAGGCCATTGGGGGCCTCTGTGTTTCTTTTTTCAGATCCTGGTATTGTGGTATTAGGCCATTAGGCGCCTCTGTGTTTCTTTTTTCAGACCCTGGTATTGTGGTATTAGGCCATTGGGCGCCTCTGTGTTTCTTTTTTTAGACCCTGGAATTGTGGTATTAGGCCATTGGGCGCCTCTGTGTTTCTTTTTTCAGATCCTGGTATTGTGGTATTAGGTCATTGGGCGCCTCTGTGTTTCTTTTTTCAGACCCTGGTATTGTGGTATTAGGTCATTGGGGGCCTCTGTGTTTCTTTTTTCAGACCCCTGGTATTGTGGTATTAGGTCATTGGGCGCCTCTGTGTTTCTTTTTTCAGACCCTGGTATTGTGGTATTAGGCCATTGGGGGCCTCTGTGTTTCTTTTTTCAGATCCTGGTATTGTGGTATTAGGCCATTAGGCGCCTCTGTGTTTCTTTTTTTAGACCCTGGTATTGTGGTATTAGGCCATTGGGCGCCTCTGTGTTTCTTTTTTCAGATCCTGGTATTGTGGTATTAGGTCATTGGGGGCCTCTGTGTTTCTTTTTTCAGACCCTGGTATTGTGGTATTAGGCCATTGGGCGCCTCTGTGTTTCTTTTTTCAGACCCTGGTATTGTGGTATTAGGTCATTGGGCGCCTCTGTGTTTCTTTTTTCAGACCCTGGTATTGTGGTATTTGGTCATTGGGAGCCTCTGTGTTTCTTTTTTCAGACCCTGGTATTGTGGTATTAGGATATTGGGCGCCTCTGTGTTTCTTTTTTCAGACCCTGGTATTGTGGTATTAGGCCATTGGGCGCCTCTCTTTTTCTTTTTTCAGACCCTGGTATTGTGGTATTAGGCCATTGGGCGCCTCTGTGTTTCTTTTTTCAGACCCCTGGTATTGTGGTATTAGGCCATTGAGCACCTCTGAGTTTATTTTTTCAGACCCTGGTATTGTGGTATTAGGCCATTGGGTGCCTCTGTGTTTCTTTTTTAAGACCCTGGTATTGTGGTATTAGGCCATTGGGCGCCTCTGTGTTTCTTTTTTCAGACCCTAGTATTGTGGTATTAGGCCATTGGGCGCCTCTGTGTTTCTTTTTTTAGACCCTGGCATTGTGGTATTAGGTCATTGGGGGCCTCTGTGTTTCTTTTTTTAGACCCTAGTACTGTGGTAATAGGCCATTGTGAGCCTCTGTGTATCTTTTTTCAGACCCTGGTATTGTGGTATTAGGTCATTGGGCGCCTCTGTGTTTCTTTTTTCAGACCTTGGTATTGTGGTATTAGGTCATTGGGCGCCTCTGTGTTTCTTTTTTCAGACCCTGGTATTGTGGTATTAGGCCATTGGGCGCCTCTGTGTTTCTTTTTTCAGACCCTGGTATTGTGGTATTAGGCCATTGGGCGCCTCTGTGTTTCTTTTTTCAGACCCTGGTATTGTGGTATTAGGTCATTGGGAGCCTCTGTGTTTCTTTTTTCAGACCCTGGTATTGTGGTATTAGGTCATTGGGCGCCTCTGTGTTTCTTTTTTCAGACCCTGGTATTGTGGTATTAGGATATTGGGCGCCTCTGTGTTTCTTTTTTCAGACCCTGGTATTGTGGTTTAAGGCCATTGGGCGCCTCTGTGTTTCTTTTATCAGACCCTGGTATTGTGGTATTAGGCCATTGGGCGCCTCTGTGTTTCTTTTTTCAGACCCTGGTATTGTGGTATTAGGCCATTGGGAGCCTCTGTGTTTCTTTTTTCAGATCCTGGTATTGTGGTATTAGGTCATTGGGGGCCTCTGTGTTTCTTTTTTCAGACAGTGGTATTGTGGTATTAGGTCATTGGGCGCCTCTGTATTTCTTTTTTCAGACCCTGGTATTGTGGTATTAGGTCATTGGGAGCCTCTGTGTTTCTTTTTTCAGACGCTGGTATTGTGGTATTAGGATATTGGGCGCCTCTGTGTTCTTTTTTTCAGACCCTGGTATTGTGGTATTAGGCCATTGGGCGCCTCTCTTTTTCTTTTTTCAGAAACTGGTATTGTGGTATTAGGCCATTGGGCGCCTCTGTGTTTCTTTTTTCAGACCCTGGTATTGTGGTATTAGGCCATTGGGGGCCTCTGTGTTTCTTTTCTCAGATCCTGGTATTGTGGTATTAGGCCATTAGGCGCCTCTGTGTTTCTTTTTTCAGACCCTGGTATTGTGGTATTAGGCCATTGGGCGCCTCTGTGTTTCTTTTTTTAGACCCTGGAATTGTGGTATTAGGCCATTGGGCGCCTCTGTGTTTCTTTTTTCAGATCCTGGTATTGTGGTATTAGGTCATTGGGCGCCTCTGTGTTTCTTTTTTCAGACCCTGGTATTGTGGTATTAGGTCATTGGGGGCCTCTGTGTTTCTTTTTTCAGACCCCTGGTATTGTGGTATTAGGTCATTGGGCGCCTCTGTGTTTCTTTTTTCAGACCCTGGTATTGTGGTATTAGGCCATTGGGGGCCTCTGTGTTTCTTTTTTCAGATCCTGGTATTGTGGTATTAGGCCATTAGGCGCCTCTGTGTTTCTTTTTTTAGACCCTGGTATTGTGGTATTAGGCCATTGGGCGCCTCTGTGTTTCTTTTTTCAGATCCTGGTATTGTGGTATTAGGTCATTGGGGGCCTCTGTGTTTCTTTTTTCAGACCCTGGTATTGTGGTATTAGGCCATTGGGCGCCTCTGTGTTTCTTTTTTCAGACCCTGGTATTGTGGTATTAGGTCATTGGGCGCCTCTGTGTTTCTTTTTTCAGACCCTGGTATTGTGGTATTTGGTCATTGGGAGCCTCTGTGTTTCTTTTTTCAGACCCTGGTATTGTGGTATTAGGATATTGGGCGCCTCTGTGTTTCTTTTTTCAGACCCTGGTATTGTGGTATTAGGCCATTGGGTGCCTCTCTTTTTCTTTTTTCAGACCCTGGTATTGTGGTATTAGGCCATTGGGCGCCTCTGTGTTTCTTTTTTCAGACCCCTGGTATTGTGGTATTAGGCCATTGAGCACCTCTGAGTTTATTTTTTCAGACCCTGGTATTGTGGTATTAGGCCATTGGGTGCCTCTGTGTTTCTTTTTTAAGACCCTGGTATTGTGGTATTAGGCCATTGGGCGCCTCTGTGTTTCTTTTTTCAGACCCTAGTATTGTGGTATTAGGCCATTGGGCGCCTCTGTGTTTCTTTTTTTAGACCCTGGCATTGTGGTATTAGGTCATTGGGGGCCTCTGTGTTTCTTTTTTTAGACCCTAGTACTGTGGTAATAGGCCATTGTGAGCCTCTGTGTATCTTTTTTCAGACCCTGGTATTGTGGTATTAGGTCATTGGGCGCCTCTGTGTTTCTTTTTTCAGACCTTGGTATTGTGGTATTAGGTCATTGGGCGCCTCTGTGTTTCTTTTTTCAGACCCTGGTATTGTGGTATTAGGCCATTGGGCGCCTCTGTGTTTCTTTTTTCAGACCCTGGTATTGTGGTATTAGGCCATTGGGCGCCTCTGTGTTTCTTTTTTCAGACCCTGGTATTGTGGTATTAGGTCATTGGGAGCCTCTGTGTTTCTTTTTTCAGACCCTGGTATTGTGGTATTAGGTCATTGGGCGCCTCTGTGTTTCTTTTTTCAGACCCTGGTATTGTGGTATTAGGATATTGGGCGCCTCTGTGTTTCTTTTTTCAGACCCTGGTATTGTGGTATTAGGTCATTGGGAGCCTCTGTGTTTCTTTTTTCAGACGCTGGTATTGTGGTATTAGGATATTGGGCGCCTCTGTGTTCTTTTTTTCAGACCCTGGTATTGTGGTATTAGGCCATTGGGCGCCTCTCTTTTTCTTTTTTCAGAAACTGGTATTGTGGTATTAGGCCATTGGGCGCCTCTGTGTTTCTTTTTTCAGACCCTGGTATTGTGGTATTAGGCCATTGGGGGCCTCTGTGTTTCTTTTCTCAGATCCTGGTATTGTGGTATTAGGCCATTAGGCGCCTCTGTGTTTCTTTTTTCAGACCCTGGTATTGTGGTATTAGGCCATTGGGCGCCTCTGTGTTTCTTTTTTTAGACCCTGGAATTGTGGTATTAGGCCATTGGGCGCCTCTGTGTTTCTTTTTTCAGATCCTGGTATTGTGGTATTAGGTCATTGGGCGCCTCTGTGTTTCTTTTTTCAGACCCTGGTATTGTGGTATTAGGTCATTGGGGGCCTCTGTGTTTCTTTTTTCAGACCCCTGGTATTGTGGTATTAGGTCATTGGGCGCCTCTGTGTTTCTTTTTTCAGACCCTGGTATTGTGGTATTAGGCCATTGGGGGCCTCTGTGTTTCTTTTTTCAGATCCTGGTATTGTGGTATTAGGCCATTAGGCGCCTCTGTGTTTCTTTTTTTAGACCCTGGTATTGTGGTATTAGGCCATTGGGCGCCTCTGTGTTTCTTTTTTCAGATCCTGGTATTGTGGTATTAGGTCATTGGGGGCCTCTGTGTTTCTTTTTTCAGACCCTGGTATTGTGGTATTAGGCCATTGGGCGCCTCTGTGTTTCTTTTTTCAGACCCTGGTATTGTGGTATTAGGTCATTGGGCGCCTCTGTGTTTCTTTTTTCAGACCCTGGTATTGTGGTATTTGGTCATTGGGAGCCTCTGTGTTTCTTTTTTCAGACCCTGGTATTGTGGTATTAGGATATTGGGCGCCTCTGTGTTTCTTTTTTCAGACCCTGGTATTGTGGTATTAGGCCATTGGGTGCCTCTCTTTTTCTTTTTTCAGACCCTGGTATTGTGGTATTAGGCCATTGGGCGCCTCTGTGTTTCTTTTTTCAGACCCCTGGTATTGTGGTATTAGGCCATTGAGCACCTCTGAGTTTATTTTTTCAGACCCTGGTATTGTGGTATTAGGCCATTGGGTGCCTCTGTGTTTCTTTTTTAAGACCCTGGTATTGTGGTATTAGGCCATTGGGCGCCTCTGTGTTTCTTTTTTCAGACCCTAGTATTGTGGTATTAGGCCATTGGGCGCCTCTGTGTTTCTTTTTTTAGACCCTGGCATTGTGGTATTAGGTCATTGGGGGCCTCTGTGTTTCTTTTTTTAGACCCTAGTACTGTGGTAATAGGCCATTGTGAGCCTCTGTGTATCTTTTTTCAGACCCTGGTATTGTGGTATTAGGTCATTGGGCGCCTCTGTGTTTCTTTTTTCAGACCTTGGTATTGTGGTATTAGGTCATTGGGCGCCTCTGTGTTTCTTTTTTCAGACCCTGGTATTGTGGTATTAGGCCATTGGGCGCCTCTGTGTTTCTTTTTTCAGACCCTGGTATTGTGGTATTAGGCCATTGGGCGCCTCTGTGTTTCTTTTTTCAGACCCTGGTATTGTGGTATTAGGTCATTGGGAGCCTCTGTGTTTCTTTTTTCAGACCCTGGTATTGTGGTATTAGGTCATTGGGCGCCTCTGTGTTTCTTTTTTCAGACCCTGGTATTGTGGTATTAGGATATTGGGCGCCTCTGTGTTTCTTTTTTCAGACCCTGGTATTGTGGTTTAAGGCCATTGGGCGCCTCTGTGTTTCTTTTTTCAGACCCTGGTATTGTGGTATTAGGCCATTGGGCGCCTCTGTGTTTCTTTTTTCAGACCCTGGTATTGTGGTATTAGGCCATTGGGAGCCTCTGTGTTTCTTTTTTCAGATCCTGGTATTGTGGTATTAGGTCATTGGGGGCCTCTGTGTTTCTTTTTTCAGACAGTGGTATTGTGGTATTAGGCCATTGGGCGCCTCTGTGTTTCTTTTTTCAGACCCTGGTATTGTGGTATTAGGTCATTGGGTGCCTCTGTATTTCTTTTTTCAGACCCTGGTATTATGGTATTAGGTCATTGGGAGCCTCTGTGTTTCTTTTTTCAGACGCTGGTATTGTGGTATTAGGATATTGGGCGCCTCTGTGTTCTTTTTTTCAGACCCTGGTATTGTGGTATTAGGCCATTGGGCGCCTCTCTTTTTCTTTTTTCAGAAACTGGTATTGTGGTATTAGGCCATTGGGCGCCTCTGTGTTTCTTTTTTCAGACCCCTGGTATTGTGGTATTAGGCCATTGAGCGCCTCTGAGTTTCTTTTTTCAGACCCTGGTATTGTGGTATTAGGCAATTGGGTGCCTCTGTGTTTCTTTTTTAAGACCCTGGTATTGTGGTATTAGGCCATTGGGCGCCTCTGTGTTTCTTTTTTCAGACCCTAGTATTGTGGTATTAGGCCATTGGGCGCCTCTGTGTTTCTTTTTTTAGACCCTGGTATTGTGGTATTAGGTCATTGGGGGCCTCTGTGTTTCTTTTTTTAGACCCTAGTACTGTGGTATTAGGCCATTGGGAGCCTCTGTGTTTCTTTTTTCAGACCCTGGTATTGTGGTATTAGGTCATTGGGCGCCTCTGTGTTTCTTTTTTCAGACCCTGGTATTGTGGTATTAGGTCATTGGGCGCCTCTGTGTTTCTTTTTTCAGACCCTGGTATTGTGATATTAGGCCATTGGGCGCCTCTGTGTTTCTTTTTTCAGACCCTGGTATTGTGATATTAGGCCATTGGGCGCCTCTGTGTTTCTTTTTTCAGACCCTGGTATTGTGGTATTAGGTTATTGGGAGCCTCTGTGTTTCTTTTTTCAGACCCTGGTATTGTGGTATTAGGTAATTGGGCGCCTCTGTGTTTCTTTTTTCAGACCCTGGTATTGTGGTATTAGGATATTGGGCGCCTCTGTGTTTCTTTTTTCAGACCCTGGTATTGTGGTATTAGGCCATTGGGCGCCTCTGTTTTTCTATTTTCAGACCCTGGTATTGTGGTATTAGGCCATTGGGCGCCTCTGTGTTTCTTTTTTCAGACCCCTGGTATTGTGGTATTAGGCCATTGGGCGCCTCTGAGTTTCTTTTTTCAGACCCTGGTATTGTGGTATTAGGCCATTGGGCTCCTCTGTGTTTCTTTTTTCAGACCCTGGTATTGTGGTATTAGGCCATTGGGCGCCTCTGTGTTTCTTTTTTTAGACCCTGGTATTGTGGTATTAGGTCATTGGGGGCCTCTGTGTTTCTTTTTTTAGACCCTAGTACTGTGGTATTAGGCCATTGGGAGCCTCTGTGTTTCTTTTTTCAGACCCTGGTATTGTTGTGTTAGGTCATTGGGCGCCTCTGTGTTTCTTTTTTCAGACCCTGGTATTGTGGTATTAGGTCATTGGGCGCCTCTGTGTTTCTTTTTTCAGACCCTGGTATTGTGGTATTAGGCCATTGGGCGCCTCTGTGTTTCTTTTTTCAGACCCTGGTATTGTGGTATTAGGCCATTGGGCGCCTCTGTGTTTCTTTTTTCAGATCCTGGTATTGTGGTATTAGGCCATTGGGAGCCTCTGTGTTTCTTTTTTCAGACCCTGGTATTGTGGTATTAGGTCATTGGGAGCCTCTGTGTTTCTTTATTCAGACCCTGGTATTGTGGTATTAGGTCATTGGGCGCCTCTGTGTTTCTTTTTTCAGACCCTGGTATTGTGGTATTAGGATATTGGGCGCCTCTGTGTTTCTTTTTTCAGACCCTGGTATTGTGGTATTAGGCCATTGAGCGCCTCTGTTTTTTCTATTTTCAGACCCTGGTATTGTGGTATTAGGCCATTGGGCGCCTCTGTGTTTCTTTTTTCAGACCCCTGGTATTGTGGTATTAGGCCATTGGGCGCCTCTGAGTTTCTTTTTTTAGACCCTGGTATTGTGGTATTAGGCCATTGGGCGCCTCTGTGTTTCTTTTTTCAGACCCTGGTATTGTGGTATTAGGCCATTGGGCGCCTCTGTTTTTCTATTTTCAGACCCTGGTATTGTGGTATTAGGCCATTGGGCGCCTCTGTGTTTCTTTTTTCAGACCTCTGGTATTGTGGTATTAGGCCGTTGGGCGCCTCTGAGTTTATTTTTTCAGACCCTGGTATTGTGGTATTAGGCCATTGGGCGCCTCTGAGTTTATTTTTTCAGACCCTGGTATTGTGGTATTAGGTCATTGGGCGCCTCTGTGTTTCTTTTTTCAGATCCTGGTATTGTGGTATTAGGTCATTGGGCGCCTCTGTGTTTCTTTTTTCAGACCCTGGTATTGTGGTATTAGGTCATTGGGCGCCTCTGTGTTTCTTTTTTCAGACCCCTGGTATTGTGGTATTAGGCCATTGGGCGCCTCTGAGTTTCTTTTTTTAGACCCTGGTATTGTGGTATTAGGCCATTGGGCGCCTCTGTGTTTCTTTTTTCAGACCCTGGTATTGTGGTATTAGGCCATTGGGCGCCTCTGTTTTTCTATTTTCAGACCCTGGTATTGTGGTATTAGGCCATTGGGCGCCTCTGTGTTTCTTTTTTCAGACCCCTGGTATTGTGGTATTAGGCCGTTGGGCGCCTCTGAGTTTATTTTTTCAGACCCTGGTATTGTGGTATTAGGCCATTGGGCGCCTCTGAGTTTATTTTTTCAGACCCTGGTATTGTGGTATTAGGTCATTGGGCGCCTCTGTGTTTCTTTTTTCAGATCCTGGTATTGTGGTATTAGGTCATTGGGCGCCTCTGTGTTTCTTTTTTCAGACCCTGGTATTGTGGTATTAGGCCATTGGGCGCCTCTGTGTTTCTTTTTTCAGACCCTGGTATTGTGGTATTAGGTCATTGGGCGCCTCTGTGTTTCTTTTTTCAGATCCTGGTATTGTGGTATTAGGTCATTGGGCGCCTCTGTGTTTCTTTTTTCAGATCCTGGTATTGTGGTATTAGGCCATTGGGCGCCTCTGTGTTTCTTTTTTCAGACCCTAGTATTGTGGTATTAGGCCATTGGGCGCCTCTGTGTTTCTTTTTTTAGACCCTGGTATTGTGGTATTAGGTCATTGGGGGCCTCTGTGTTTCTTTTTTTAGACCCTAGTATTGTGGTATTAGGCCATTGGGAGCCTCTGTGTTTCTTTTTTCAGACCCTGGTATTGTGGTATTAGGTCATTGGGGGCCTCTGTGTTTCTTTTTTAAGACCCTGGTATTGTGGTATTAGGCCATTGGGCGCCTCTGTGTTTCTTTTTTCAGACTCCTGGTATTGTGGTATTAGGTCATTAGGTGCCTCTGGGTTTCTTTTTTTAGACCCAGGTATTGTGGTATTAGGTCATTGGGGGCCTCTGTGTTTCTTTTTTAGACCCTGGTGTTGTGGTATTAGGCCATTGGGCGCCTCTGTGTTTCTTTTTTTAGACCCTGGTATTGTGGTATTAGGCCATTGGGCACCTCTGTATTTCTTTTTTCAGACCATGGTATTGTGGTATTAGGCCATTGGGCGCCTCTGTGTTTCTTTTTTCAGACCATCTGTTATCATCAGGATTTTGACCCCTCTACGACAGAGAGCTGACCTTTGCAATCTTCTGGAGTTATTGTGACTTACAGGATATCATTTAGTTATTGGACATTTATTGTTTCCAGTCACAAGGTTATATATATTTTTTTTTTTCCTCTGGTATTCTGCTGTTTTTTTTTAGAGTGTTGTTGTATACATTACTATTGTTCTTATTACATTGTGTTACATTTGTTTTGATTGAGAGCGCCCCCTTGAGGATTGGTGTGCTTCCACACACCATATCTATATATATTTTGGATATTTTTTGTGTTGCACTTTGTACAAATATATCTGGCACTGAATAGAGCTGAATATTCCTAAATGGGTTTTAGACTCTAAGAAATAAAGTACATACATATTACTTGACAACATTATTACTCCAATATATTTGTAATGCACAACTTGGGATGTATATATGATAGACTTGGGTTTTGCATCATCAGAAATCTAAATTTAGTTTCCAGCTACTACTGAGGTATAAAAAAGTGGAAAAAATTGTTCTTATCTTTTTCCTCATTTCTTTGAGCAATGTCTATCAAATAAATAATAGCTTTTTCCACTTATGCAATTTCTGTAGATAATACCCGCCCACTCTCAATCATAATATAGTTTCCTACAATACACAGTTTAAATAGACGTGAATGTTTCTGTCATAGTAAAAGTTTGACAAATAGTACATTGGATCATAGTGCTTCTTGCAAAAATAACTAAATCACCCAGTTTGGTTGTAATTGTATTATTTGCATTGCATAAAATACAGTTGTGTAGACACCGTTCATATGACGTAGAAAGCAGGAAACATTTTAAAACAAAGCTATTTTTTTGTTTTTTTTTATGAAACTCAGTTATTAAAGGGACACTAAACCCAATTTTTTTTATGATTCAGATAGAGCATGCAATTTTAATCAACTTTCTTATTTATGCCTAGTATCAATTTTTCTTCGTTCTCTTGCTATCTGTATTTAAAAAGCAGGAATGTGATGCAAAGGAGCCGGACCATTTTTGGTTGAGAACCTGGGTTTTGCTTGCTTATTGGTGGGTAAATGTAAGCCTCCAATAAGCAAGCGCTATCCATGGTGCTGAATCTAAAATGCTAAGATTTTCATTCCTGCTTTTGAAATAAAGATAGCAAGAGAACTAAGAAAAAATGATAATAGGAGTAAATTAGAAAGTTGATTAAAATGTCATGCTCTATCTGAATCATGAAAGAAAAAGATTGGGTTCAGTGTCCCTTTAAGTATATCAAAATGAATTATATCTTAAAGGTACAAGAAACATTTTCTTTCATGATTTGGATAGAACATACAATTTTAAACAACTTTCCATTTTACTTCCATTATCAAACTTGCTTCATTCTCTTGTTATCCATTCTGAAGGAACAGCATTATACTACTGGCAGGAAGATGAACATATCTAGTCAGCCAATCACAAAAAAACAAATGTGTGCAGGCACCAATTAGCAGCAGTTCCAACTAGTGTAGGATATGTGCGTATTCTTTTTCAACAAGGAATACAAAGGGAAAGAAGCACATTTGAAAATAGAAGTACATTTAAAAGTGTCTTAAAATGCTCTATATGAGTTATGCAAGTTTAATTTTGCCTTTCCTATCCCTTTAAACAAACAACTTTTTTTTTCTTTTTTATCTCAACCTTAAAAAGCCTAATGATTCTTAAATGTGCATAAGGTCTTCAATATTTTCAAATACCCACTAAAATGATGCCATAGCAGAAGCTGCAAGTTGCTCTGCACAGAAATACTAAATGATCGAGTGGTAACCAGAGAAAGCAGGAAAGTGCAGCTATGTTATGTCCTATCCAGAACTTTATCGTGCCCTACCATGTTATTATTATGTTGTTATTCTTATGATTGCTATTGTTGTTATTTAGCTAGTAATGGCACTTTTTCCCCAAGCTACTAGAAATACACACAGGGCAGTGATTTTCTCCCTTGTATGCTGGCAGCACACAAAGCACACTTTCTTGTCTAAAATAAATAAAGCAATACTTTTCTCCCCATTTTACCAGTATTACACAAAGCAAGCAGTTAATTTCTGCGGATAGTGGTACTTACTTGTTCCCTGTTCATTTTAGCATTCATGCACACACACACTCCACTAATCTAGTACTAATTAGACCACTGTTAGCAAGAAATGTAACTGTACGTGGGCAATAGCGCACTTCTTCCTGGCTATATATTTGTAAATGACTAAAGATGTTATAGGTGGCCTTTAAATATAGCTAATGCTCAAGCTGGACATTTGAAACTGGACATTTGAAATATTCATCTTTTTTTATTAGTTTTACTAGACAATTGGTTGAAATACTGGACTGTGCAGGTCTGTGTTGTGCACCTGGTTCTAGTATCGTAAAATTTAAGGTGAGATGATCTAATGTGCCCAAATATGCAGGGTTCTGGGTGTAAGGTAGAGACACTTATATTGCACTATAAGGTCTAGAAATTGCCAAAGAGTTTACGCAATTTCTCTCCATGCTGGCAGGTTCTTGAATTGACCACTATCCAAATCCAAATCTAAAAATGACTTACAAAATAAAAAAAAAAATATTGCAGTGATTGCCACTAAGACTAAGCAATGTTTCCGTATTATGTTTCTTGTGTCGCACATTAAGGGTTAGATTACAAGTAGCGCACTAACTGTTGCGCGGAAGCAATATCATAATTTTTGCCCCCACCCCCCAGGTTTTAGGCTTTTTTTGGTCATAATAATGTTTGGTGAGGGTGTAAAGTGACTATTTTTAATGGCGTTTTCAAAGTAAATGTTCATGTTCAAGTGCGTGTGTGTGTATATATGGTGAGTGTGTATCTGTTTATGGGGTGTGTGTAGTGCAGTGTGTGTATATATGGTGAGTGTGTATCTGTTTATGGGGTGTGTGTAGTGCAGTGTGTGTGTATATGGTGAGTGTGTATCTGTTTATGGGGTGTGTGTAGTGCAGTGTGTGTATATATGGTGAGTGTGTATCTGTTTATGGGGTGTGTGTAGTGCAGTGTGTGTATATATGGTGAGTGTGTATCTGTTTATGGGGTGTGTGTAGTGCAGTGTGTGTGTATATGGTGAGTGTGTATCTGTTTATGGGGTGTGTGTAGTGCAGTGTGTGTATATATGGTGAGTGTGTATCTGTTTATGGGGTGTGTGTAGTGCAGTGTGTGTATATATGGTGAGTGTGTATCTGTTTATGGGGTGTGTGTAGTGCAGTGTGTGTATATATGGTGAGTGTGTATCTGTTTATGGGGTGTGTGTAGTGCAGTGTGTGTGTATATATGGTGAGTGTGTATCTGTTTATGGGGTGTGTGTAGTGCAGTGTGTGTATATATGGTGAGTGTGTATCTGTTTATGGGGTGTGTGTAGTGCAGTGTGTGTATATATATATGGTGAGTGTGTATCTGTTTATGGGGTGTGTGTAGTGCAGTGTGTGTATATATGGAGAGTGTGTATCTGTTTATGGGGTGTGTGTAGTGCAGTGTGTGTATATATGGTGAGTGTGTATCTGTTTATAGGGGTTGTGTAGTGCAGTGTGTGTATATATGGTGAGTGTGTATCTATTTATGGGGTGTGTGTAGTGCAATGTATATATATATATGGTGAGTGTGTATCTGTTTATGGGGTGTGTGTAGTGCAGTGTGTGCAGTGAGACTCAAAAAGTGCTGCTCCCCCCAAAATACACTGCCCTATGCAAGTGCCTTGTTTAATTCGCTCCAGCTCATATTACAAGTTGAAAGTAAATGCGATCGCGAGAGCGCAATCGTATTTTATGCTTGTCGATTTAGAGCAATAGAAAACCTTGCCTAGAGGGTAGTGCGTTAAAAAATTTGCTCTAAACACAACATAAATACATTTAAAATTATAGTTACACTCATATAATCACTATCTGATAACAAATAATCACATAAATATAAAAATAATTTTATAAGGGTTAAAAGGTATATGGTATATGACAAGGTGTTTGACTGCAAAGGGCTATAATGCATATATAAATACATATACATGTCTAAATATGTGTCTGTATGCATATATGTATATGTGTGTGTGTGTGCATATTTATGTATTTATGGTATTTAACATTCCAATGTTCTTCACTTACAGGAATATTTGTTATTGTTATTGTAAATATATATAACAATATATATGTATATACCTATATATTTATTACTAAAGATATATAAGTATAGATATCTATTTTAAGTTAAAATTATCAGATATATATTTAATAATGAAAACATTTTTAAAAAATTCTAAGCAAAGAACAAAATAATGTAAAATATGCATAACGTGATTCAGGTTTTGCACTTTAGGCCTAACACAGTGTTGATAAGAATTGACAATCTCAAAGTGCATTTTTTAAATATTACATATAAAATATTAAAACATATTCATAATAATTATTAAAAATTATTATACATACTGTAAAACATTTTAAATAATCCATAGAAAATTTATATTAACATATTTTACAGTATGTATAATCATTTTTAATAATTATTATGAATATTTTAAAATATTTTTTAATATTTTACATGTAATATTTCAAAAACGTGCTTTGAGATTAGTAATTCTTCATGTGTGCTAACCTGGCAACGTGTTAGACAAAAAATGCAAAACCCGAATCACGTTACGCATATTTTACATTCTTATGTTCTTCACATATAATTTTTTTAAATTTAATATTTATTATTAAATATATATTTCTATAGATATCTGATAATGTTAATGTACAATAGATACCTATATATCTATAGGAATAGATATACAGGTATAGGTAAATACAGATTTATATAGAAATATGTATTTACATATATAGTTTTGAGCGCTATTTTGAAATTAACAAGTGCCACAAAAGCGTTGTTATTTTACCTCCCTACAGTGCTGTTATTACAGGTTTTAAAAAAGCAGGCTTGTGCGAGTGATATGGTTGCGTTGAGCTCCATACCTCACCCAAATACAAGCGCTGCTTTGACGTTCTCGTGCACGATTTCCCAATAGACATCAATGGGGAGAGCCAGCAAAAAAAAAGCCTAACACCTGCGATCGCAGAATGAAAAGCTCCGTAACGCAGCCCCATTGATGTCTATGTCCCTTACATTCCGATTGGCTGATAGAATTCTATCAGCCAATAGGAATTAAAGGGGAAAAAATCCTATTGGCTGTTGCAATCAGCCAATAGGATTGAGATTTCATTCTATTGGCTGATCCAATCTTCCAATAGGATTGAGCTTGCATTCTATTGGCTGATTGTTTTTTTTTTTTACAGGTAAGTATTTAGTTTTAAATAGGAATTATTTAGGTAATAATTGTAAGTTAAATTTAGATTTATTTTAATTATATTTAAGTTAGGGGGTGTTAGGGTTAGGGTTATGCTTAGGGTTAGGGTTACATTAGGGTCAGGTTTAGGGGTTAATATATTTATGTAGAGTTAGTGATGTGGGAGGCCAGAGGATTAGGGGTTAATAACTTTAGTATATTTTGTCGTGGGGGGCTTGCGGTTTAGTGGTTAATAGATTTATTATAGCGGCAGATTAGGGGTTAATAATCTTTAAATAGTGTTTGCGATGCGGGAGTGCTGTGGTTTAGGGGTTAATAGGTTTATTATAGTGGTGACGATGTCGGGGAGCGGCGGAATAGGGGTTAATACATTTTTGAAGTGGCGACAATGTCGGGAGCGGCAGATTAGGGGTTAATAAATTTAATATAGTGTTTGCGATGTGGGAGGGCCTCGGTTTAGGGGTTAATAGGTAGTTTATGGGTGTTAGTGTACTTTTTAACACTTTAGTTATGAGTTTTATGCTACAGCTTTGTAACGTAAAACTCATAACTACTGACTTTAGATGGCGGTACGGATCTTGTCAGTATAGGCTGTACCGCTCACATTTTTGGCCTTGCAGGCAAAACTCGTAATACCGGCGCTATGGAAGTCCAATTGAAAAATGACTTTTTTAAAAGTGCGGTACTGACGTTGCGTGACAGCCAAAATGGTGTGCGGTACACCTATACCTACAAGACTTGTAATAGCAGCATTAGGGAAAATTAAGCATTATGGCCCATACAGATGCTATTTGTGTCATAACGCACAACTCGTAATCTAGCTGATTGTTCTTTAAGTGAAGAACATTGGAATGGGAAATATTCATAATTGTTGGGTTGGCATGCGAGTGATACGTTTTTTCTTCTGCGCTCTCCATTGACTTCTATGGGGAGAATACATTAATATGGTCATGATATGGCAAAGTCCTTTACTTTGCGCACATCGGGTTTCGCTCACACACAAACTTTTTACTTTCAACTTGTAATATGAGCATGCAAAATGCTTACTTCCAGCAAAGTTTACGCTTGAGCAGAAGAGCTATCTAGTCCGCCACTTGTAATCTAGCCACAAATGTGTAACATTTGTTTCTTTAAATTGAAATTTAACTCTGAAATGTTTTATTATACCATTGATATACTCTGTTAAATGTAGGACATAGTGAAATGCTTATGCTAAACAGCAGATGGGGACATCTGTAAAAATAACTTATCCTACAAAATGGGTACATCATCACAACTTGTTTTAGAGGTTTCTCCAGCATCACTCTCAGTAATGCACCTTAACAGTAATGGCAAACCCAATACTATAAGGGAAAATTAGTAATTGCATACTTACTAACGATTTCTGGTCTCTGGGAAGGACTTCAGTAGTTGGTCCACATGTAGTGCTGGGAAAGACAGAGGTGGGCTATGGATTTTCTAGGTAGAGTTCAGACAGTCACAGCTTTCTGTTAAGTAAAGTGGGCACAAATATACAGAATTAAACAGAAGGAGGGATAACCGGACAGAGATCAAATACAAATTGATTAGTTAAAGGAACATGGGAGTAAACAACTAAATTTTAATGATTTAAATAGAGTGTGCAAATTTAAAAATATCAAATTCAATATTATTCTTTGATGAAACTCTGCTCCTTTACAGAGAACAAAGCAAAGTCTTCTCATAAGTGTGCACATATATTGAGCACTATATGGCAGCATGTTTGCAGCAAGGTTTGTGACAATGAGGAAACCCCTTGGAGTATGGGGATAAAATGCACGTAGGCCTTTGGGATGTGCATTGCATTTTGAGTAGAGTGTGTTAAATGGAGAATTCTCAAAGCCGACTGAGGTTCTCAGGTGTTTGGTGCAGCGTTACAAGCAATTAATTTGTACATGCTGTACACAATTACATTATGCAGCCACATAAGCTACTGAGTAAAAGGTCTGAAAGGTAAGGTGGTTATGAGCTTGTCTGAGTGCTGCAATATGCCTAACTTTGGCATGGACTTACATACAAGAAATGTTTATTTTTCTACACTTTCCCTAACAGAACAGAATATTAACTCCTGGGGAGCTTCAAGTATGAACATCACTCATATAAAAGCTTAAGTATAGTGAAAGACATCATGTATTTGCTGCTTCTATGCTGCACTATATGATAATAACTGCAAAGTGTGGATTTACAATTGGAAATTAACAATACTAACTATGGGGTCGATTACAATCATTTAGAAAAACCTATGCAATTTTCTTAAATAAAATACATTTTATTAAAGGAATTTTGCAGAAAATGTATTAAATAAACTTTTCTAATGGATTGTGATGAACCCCTATGAGTGTTAGACACCACGGACTGCAACTAAAAGGACTTAACACAATTATTTAATGAGCTATTGGTTATAAGCTTAGTTGCACTGGGCGGTGTATTGATTGCTTCATACTGATTTGACTGTTGGACACAAGATCTGAGAAAAAGTGAAATACATAAAGATATGCTTTTAGTTTATGGCTGCTGTTGATGTTTTGGGTGTATTTCATTGCTGATATATCATATATAGAGAGAAAATATATAGATCCACAATGATACCAAGTGGTGGAAATGTGGCAGATCTGACTTAGGCCTAGTTTCCATTGAGATGGTAAAGTGTGGTAACTGGTAGTAACTTAAAAAATCTCCATTGACTTTAATGGAGATAAATGGTTTTATCACCAGTTTCGACAATTTACCACCTCAGTAGAAACTAGGCCTTAGATGGTATCTTTTATAAAACCTTTTATTACTTTTATTGAGCGTGTTGGTTTGCAATTACAGGTTTAAAAAAAAGACATCACTGTTTTCTTATAGTTTCTTGTTCTAAGAAAAATAGTCTGGGTGGATGTTGTCTTCTTAATTTATAAAATTATGAAATAGTTTTAAGAATAAACTGAATACAATAATTCACTGTCTTTGTAGGAAAATGTAATATTATTTCTGTACCTTTCAGGTGATATTTATTAATATAATATATTAAGGGTCTGCACCAAAACAATTAAGAAAATAGATATTATAAAAATATTCTTTCTCTCTTCATCTTTGTAGTTTTAGGGCCAGATTACAAGTGGAGTGCTAATTTATCACATGCCCGCAAATGGCAAATTTGCCCGTTTGCTGGTGTTCGATAAATAACCATCCATTTCGAGTGGCTGATTGTTGCTACCGCAAGCTCTCAGTAGCAATTAGCGATTATAAAATTAACCAAAGATCAGATCTCTGGTTAATTTTATTATTGTGCCCCCAACATTAGCGTGCACTGGTATTACTCAGTTGAGCACAACTATCGCTTTAGCGCAAGCAATATTTTGCAATCAATTCTTAATCTGGCCCTTATTGTTTATAACAATTGCAAACACTGCGGATCTGTAGTGAAATAAGTGCATTTGACAACAGAAGTAAATTGAAAAGTTGTTTATTTTTTTAAATGCACACTCTATGTAAACCATATAAACTTTAATTTTGATGTTCATGTCCCTTAATTAGTTTTTTATTCTGTTTGTTACTCACATGGTCAAATTTCCATGTCTAGTACCAATAAGCACATGATAGATATTTTCACCTGTTATATCACACTAATATGACTAAATAATCCTCACAACGCAGTCTCTGACTATACTTGGCACTAAATACATATCACTAACTGAAAACAGACTAAGGGGCTTGATGCCCCGTGTTTCCGGCGAGCCTTCAGGTCTAAGACCGCTGCTTCATAACTTGTCCGCCTGCTCTGATGCACGGACAGAAATCAACCCGATAGGGTTGATTGACACCCCTGCTATCGGCCGCGAATCTGCAAGGGGTGGCATTGCACCAGTGGTTCACAAGAACTGCTGGTGCAATGATAAATGCCGACAGTGTATGCTGTCGGCATTTATCGATGTGTGGCGGACATGATACGCTACTTCCGCACAATAATATATAGACCCCTAAATGAACCTTACAATGCAGTCTCTGAGTATACTAGGCAGGCAATTCGCTGCAAATTGAAAGTAAGAAAATGTACAGTATATTACATTGTATAATAAGTTTGATATGTGTCCTTATAAGTGCAGGTGTCTGCACCCCAGGGAGATCCTACTCTTCCAAAGGTGAAATGCAGCCCTTGTAATACAGATGAATAAAAGCGAAAATTAATGTTGATTATAAAGTACCTCAAAGTGTTTAATCACAACAAGAAAATTCTATTGAAGTTTCTCACATTCTGTACTTAGAGCTATTAAACGCTGTGCTATAAATAAAAAATCTCTTCCTGTTAAGTGCTCTCTCTTTAAAAGGTGAACGAGTGCTTTTATAGTCTTTAAAGAAAGTACATAACTGCTAACTGAATGCTGCAGAAATAGAAAAAGATGACACATCAAATCAATGCACTCAATAAACTCAATTTATTTTTTCATGCAAAGTACATATTAGCAATTAAGCACCGTATTACAAAGCAATGGCTGTAAATGTATTTAAAAGATTACAAAGATTTGGAAAATCTAGAGCAATTGAGAGATACAGTATATATCCCTTGTGGAGCATAATTGAATCTGTGTTCCTGCTCCGCTTTGTTGTGGTCAGTTTGGAAGTGTAAGGCTGAATTTAGCCTGAAGCAAATAAAGGGTTAAGGACCTTACCAGGTGGAGTGAATGTGTGCAAGAAGTTCAGGTTTGAAACCTTGTTGCAGTTGTTGGGGAGGAGTTTTTACTTACAATTAAAAGCAGAATCCTGGCCCTCTCTCTGCTCCTGGATGCCGTGGAGCTTCTTGCTGCTGGAAAACCAGTTCACTGTGGCCATTGAGAGATCTCACAGGACATCCTATATGCTTCAGGGATTCTTCTGCAACCTCTCCTCACCAGGTTTCTAGAAGCAGACAGATGAGTAGTCATCCCTCTACAGGCTTGGATGTGATGACATCCCACTTGGTTCCCTACTCTCCCAGGGTGATTATTTAACATCCTGGATGTTTCATGGATTCAGCTGCGGTAGACATGCTGCCATTGTTGGGCCCACAGGATCATTCCTCTCTCTCCAACCAAGGAGCCCTTTCTGGTCTAATTAAACCTTTAGCCCTAGTCAATGCCCCCTTCGCCACTGTCCCCTTCTGTAGTGCTAC
The DNA here is from genome assembly GCF_027579735.1 of Bombina bombina. Taxonomy (NCBI): domain Eukaryota; kingdom Metazoa; phylum Chordata; class Amphibia; order Anura; family Bombinatoridae; genus Bombina; species Bombina bombina. Next base: position 539,076,248 of record NC_069500.1, read on the forward strand.
TGGATTTTATTGGCCATTATGGTGAGGACCAGACAGGTTATGTACCCCTTTTAATACCCCAGAGTTTCATCTGCTGCGGCTGGCGGTGGACTATCCAGGGACAAATTGGTGATGGTGTTTTCGCTCATGAGATCTCTCACAGGCATACTGTCCAAGTCCTGCATCCTCCCAGCCGGTGGAGACATTCTGGACCCATCGATCCCTCTGCCCTCAGCGAATATGGCAGCCTCTTCCAAAACTCCGGCCCATCTGACATCGCTGGGGGTCGTACTTCTGGTAGCTGTCACGTTTCGTGGGTAGCTCAATCTCCCACAGGTGTGCCAAATGGAGTGCAGCTTTATTATCACTTCTAGGTGCAGGTAGGAGGGGAGTACCAGGGGCAAGGATGCCATCCCCAGGCCGGTGTTTTTCAGCACCGCAAGGCACCTGAGCAGTTGCAGGGCAATATATATGGGGGTTATGTGAATGAGGGGAATGTGTCTGTTGTTTGTGAGTATAAGTGGCAGTAGTTTGGTGAGAGTCAGAGTGTGCTTGTGCATTTAAGGTCTTGTAATTATGTGAGTACGAGTGGTAGGATGAGTATGGGTGGTCAGAGTTTGTCATTTGCTGTCTTTGGGGATGTGTGGTGGTGTGCTTTGCCTTTTATCAATTTATTATTATTATTATCGATTATTTGTAGAGCGCCAACATATTCCGCAGCGCTATAAACAAAGGGGAAGTACAACAAAACAATTATAGGGTAGAGGGCCCTGCCAAGAGTTGCACTGTTGTAGTCAGCTCTTAAGAAGGTGATCTACAAACAGCTGGACTTTTAGGCTTACATGCTAAGAGGGTTCAGGGGATTGCAGTGGAGGAGAGGAACTGGTATTAGGAAAGTTTAGCATAGGTTGTATGCGTCCCTGAACAGTAGAGTCTTTAGGGAGCACTTGAAGCTTTTAAAACTAGAAGAGAGTCTTATGGAGCGAGGCAGAGAGTTCCACAAGATGGGAGCCAGTCTGGAGAAGTCCTGTAAACGGGAGTGTGATGAGGTGACAAGAGAGGAGGAGAGTAGGAGGTCATGAGCAGAGCGAAGGGGACGGGAGGGAGAGTATCTGGAGACAAGGTCTGAGATGTAGGGGGGAGCAGTGCCGTTGAGGGCTTTGTATGTCAGAGTGAGAGTTTTGTGTTTGATCCTAGACGCAAGAGGAAGCCAGTGAAGGGATTGGCAGAGAGGCGCAGCAGATGAAGAGCGACGTGTAAGGAAGATGAGTCTGGCAGAGGCATTCATTATGGATTGTAAAGGAGCTAGGCGGCAGGTGGGGAGACCAGAGAGGACAGAGTTGCAGTAATCAAGGCGGGAAAAAATGAGAGAGTGGATTAAAATCTTAGTTGTGGCTTGTGTAAGGAAGTGTCTAATTTTAGAGATGTTTTTAAGGTGGAAGCGACAGGCTGTAGCCAAGGACTGAATGTGAGGAGTGAAGGAAAGATCTGAGTCAAATGTGACCCTGAGACATCGGGCATGCGGGGTAGGGGTAATGATGTAGTTGTCGACAGTTATAGAGATATTGGGGGTGGAGATTTTGGAAGAAGGGGGGAAAATGAGGAGCTCAGTTTTGGAGAGATTTAGCTTGAGGTAATGAGAGGACATCCAGGAAGAGATGTGAGAAAGACAGTTAGTGACATGGGTTAGCACGGAAGGAGATTGTTCTGGTGCAGAGAAGTAGATTTGGGTGTCATCGGCATACAAATGATATTGGAAACCGTGGGACTTAATTAGGGAACCTAGTGATGACGTATAGATTGAGAAGAGAAGGGGACCAAGGACAGAGCCTTGCGGTACTCCGACAGAAAGTGGTGACGGGACAGAGGAGGCCCCAGAGAAGGCTACACTGAAAACGGTTTGACAGGTAGGAAGAGAGCCACGAAAGGGCTGTGTCACAGATGCCGAAGGATTGGAGGGTTTGGAGCAAAAGAGGGTGGTCGAAAGTGTCAAAGGCTGCGGACAGATCAAGGAGGATAAGCAGAGAGAAGTGGCCTTTTGATTTAGCTGTATGTAGGGTCATTGGTGACCTTAACAATAGCTGTCTCTGTGGAGTGATAGGGACGAAATCCAGATTGCAGCAGGTCAAGAAGGGAGTTTAACGTAAGGAAATGGGATAGGCGTGCATATACTAGTTTTTTGAGAAGCTTTGAAGCAAGAGGGAGGAGGGAAATAGGGCGGTAGTTGGATGGGGAGGTAGGATCAAGGGAAGGTTTTTTGAGAATAGGTGTGACCAGTGCATGTTTCATCGATGAGGGAAATGTACCAGTGCTGAGGGAGAGGTTGAAAATGTGTGTTAGTATAGGGGTAAGGGTAGCAGAGAGAGAGTGGAGCAGCTGTGAGGGGATAGGGTCAAGGGGACAGGTAGTGAGGTGAGAGCGCAGTATAAGTGCTGAAACTTCTTCCTCAGTAACAGGGGAGAATGAACTAAGTTTCAGGTTATGAGGGTTGTGGTTGAGTGAGAGTGTTTGAGGGGGGGGAGAGAATGGAATTGTGTTGAGAGCTGATTTCATGTCTGATGGAGTCAATTTTGTTAATGAAGTGACTGGCAAAGTCTTGAGCTGACAGAGAAGTTGTATTAGGAAGTGGGGGAGGGCGGAGGAGAGTATTGAAAGTGGAGAACAGACGTTTTGGGTTTGATTAAAGATTAGAGATAAGAGTAGAGAAGTAGTGTTGCTTGTGGAGATTAAGGGCAGAGTAGTAGGATTTCAAGATGAATTTGTAATGAAGAAAATCAGCTGAACTCCGTGATTTTCTCCAATGCCGTTCAGCAGTACAGGAAAATCTGCATAGGTACCGTGTCAGAGGAGTATGCCAGGGCTGGGGATTAGTGTGTGATTTCCAAGCAGTGGTAAGAGGGGCCAGATTGTCAAGGACGGATATAAGGGTGGAATTATAGTGGCAGATAGATTGTTCAGGGCAGGAAAAGGAGGAGAAGGATGAGAGGAGCGGTTTAAGGGAATTAGCAAGACCTAATGCTTCTGTGAAGTTTGGTGTGAGGAGTAGAAGGTGGGAGAGTTGTAGGAAGGGATGATATGTTGCAGGTAAGGAGATGGTGGTCAGAAAGAGGAAAAGGGGAGTTTGAGAAGTTTGAGAGAGTGCATCGATAGCTAAAGATCAGGTCCAGAGAGTGATCGTCTTTGTGAGTGGGAGAATCAGTCCATTGTGACAGACCGAAAGAGGAAGTGAGTTGCAGAAGTTGTTTAGCAGATGAGGCAGTGGGATTGTTAAGGGGGATGTTGAAGTCGCCAAGAATGAGGGCAGGGGTGTCTGAGGAAAGGAAATAGGGTAGCCAGGCAGCCAAGTGATCTAGAAATTGAGTTGCAGAGCCAGGGGGTCGGTATATGACTGCAACACGTACAGAGAGAGGGGAGAATAAGTGAATCATGTGGGTTTCGAATGAGGGAAAAGTGAGGGAAGAGATAGGATGTATTTGTTGGAAGGTGCAACGAGAAGAAAGTAAAATACCTACACCACCTCCTTGTCTGTTACCAGACCTAGGAGTGTGGCTGAAGTGGAGACCCCCATGTGACAGAGCAGCAGTGGATGCTGTGTCTAGGGGAGAGAGCCAGTTTTCTGTTAGGGCCAGAAGGTTGAGGGAGCGGGAGATGAAGAGGTCATGTATAGAAGTGAGCTTGTTGCAAACAGAGCGAGAGTTCCAGAGTGCACAAGTGAAAGGGGTAGTGGCTTTAGATGCAAGAGGAATGTGAGTAAGATGTGCAGAGTTTTGTTTTCTGAGTCTATGGGATGGTACACATGGATGTGCACAGCTTGTCAGTGGTTGGGGACCAGGATTAGGGGAGATGTCACCAGCAGTGAGTAGAAGCAAGAGGGAGAGTGACATGAGATGAGATACAGATTTGCAGTAGTGAGACTGCTTTTGAGATGAGCTGCAGGGGGTAGAGAGAGTGTTTAGGAATAGGTAAAGTTCATGAGTAGAAAAGTAAGGTGAGTTTAAGAGAGATGGGCTAATGAACAGTGCAGGTGGAGAGGGAGAAGGAGTAATTGAATACTGTAGTTTGTTATAGAGACAAAGGGTAGCAAAAAGGAATATGAATATATTGAGCATTTTTACAGAATTGGGAACCAGTTAAAAACATAAGACACAGAATGCCCCAGTTACTTCTCTCCAGTCATCGCCCTGCAGATGGTGCCATTGCAGATGCCTACCCAACCTTTTGCGGTGATTGTCAGACTGTGGGGGTGGCCCCTATCAGCTGAATGCCCCTTTTTGAACAATGCGCGTCTGGTTTTGGTGAGTCTTTACTTGAACACACGTCACACGGTAGTGAGGATTTAAGTTCTTCTGGGTCTAGTTCAGAGAGTGATAGCACATTAGGTTTCTCTAAAGAGCATAAGCGCATGTACAGGATGAACACAAAATTGGTAAGGGACAAGGAGAAATCACAAAGTTCTGGGGGGAGGGAGGTGTAGTTAGTAACTAGCTCTAGCACTCAGCGTTCGATGCAAGCATTGGGCGTTTCCATGTTAGTTGGGGCTAGGAAGGCAGAAATGCAATTGAATACTTCCCATTACGTGGCTCATTCTTTGCACTGAAACCTCAAAAGTAAGATTGTTAATAAAATCCAGTGTGGCCATTATCTCAATATTTTGAGCTGTCAGTTGAAGCTCATAGACAGAAGATGGGACCAGTGCAAAGAAGATTAAGCTCTCTGATACCTATGACTGGCAGCAATGCTTTAGGGTCTTGGTGTCGTGCAATCTTGATAAGGTGCTGGATCAGGGTCATGCCACAGGAGTGTGGTGCGATTATGATATGGGTTATCATAGGAAGATGGCTGGTAACCCATCATACTTACTTGGGGCTATTGATATGCAATTGTGGTCCCAGATAGGTCTGAGGTTCTTTTGAGGGGTCTTATTATGTGTATATATGCCTCAGAATGGAGTGCTCAATCTCTTGTGCATATTTTAAAGCATTTAGCTTTTTTTGCAATAGACCGTAAGGTTGGCAGCAAATGCGGTTTGGCTCTTGTTGCCTAGGTTAGTGAGTTTGTCTGTTCTCCCAGTTGCTAATTTGTCTCAGTATGAGGTTCCTAATCCTGGGGTTCATGGTCACTATTTAGTTTGCAGGGATGGGTCCTGTCTGACAAGGTTACAGTTTTGTAGGATTTTGGCTTTGGTGGCCTGCTGGGCTGGTTTGGATGTTTCACCCATTGCACCACACTCATTTAGGGTAGGGGCGGCTACTAGCGCAGCTGAATTAGGGTGGTCAGCAGAGAAGATTAGTGCGTTGGGGCGCTGGAGATCTCAAAGATACAAGATTTATGTTAGGCCTTTAAGTTGTACTTATTAAATTGTGTTTTTATTGTTTACTCTGTTATGCTGGTTCTGTATTTACAGGTAGTGTTAATGATCCTCATAGAATTTGGATTATGACCCATTCTTTCGTTCACAGGGCCTCAATAAGAGCTCTTGCAGTCCAGGATGACAGCTTGGATTTCACCTTTCTCATGCTGGTATTCGTTGGTTGGGTCATAGGGGTTTAGGTTGGTCTGAGCTTACCGCTTTGCTCCAAAAGGCATATCGTAGATGTAGTAGGCCTGATATTATTGTGATTCATTTGGTTGGCAATGATTTGGAGGCTTTGCAGCATTAGACTTGAAAAGGATAATGTTAGCTGACATTAGCTGGTTGCATGTGTGGTTGCTGGCGTGAAGGTAGGATGGTCTTATTTGATTCCTAGGTTACATTGTAAAGATATTGGTGTGTCATAAAGCAGCTTTTGGAGTCAGGAAGAAAGGGAATCAGGAGATAGGTAAGTCCATTACTGAGTTAGGAGTTTTTTTGGTGAAGCACTCTAACATCTCGGCCGAGAACAAAAGCCTGTACAGACCTGATGGGGTTCATCTCACGGATGTCGGTGGGATTTGTTCATAGCTAATAATAAAGGGACAGTCTACTCCAGAATTTGTATTGTTTAAAAAGATAGATAATCCCTTTATTACTCCTTCCCCAGGTTTGCATAACCAACAAGGTACTATTCATATACTTTTTACCTCTGTAATTGCCTTGTATCTAAGCCTCTGCAGACTGCCCCCTTGTTTCAGTTCTTTTGACAGACTTGCATTTTAGCCAATCAGTACTGCCTCATAAATAATTTCACGGTAGTGAGCACAATTTTATCTATATGGCACAGATAAACTAGTGTTGTTTAGCTGTGAAAAACTGTCAAAATGCAGTGAGAAAAGAGGTTGCCATTAAAGGATTAGAAATTAGGATATGAGCCTACCTGGGTTTAGCTTTCAACAAAGAATGCCAAAAGAGCAAGACAAATTTGATTATAAAAGTAAAGTGGACAGTTGTTTAACATAGCATAACCTATCTGAATCATAAAGGTTTAATTTTGACTAAACTGTCCCTTTAAGCAATGACATACTGTATGAACACTAAATTAAATCCAGACTCTAGCATATTCAATTATGATTTTAACAGTGTTTTGACATTTAAAATAATTTAATGGTACATGAAACCCAAAATGTTTCATGATTCAGATAGTTCATATGATTTAAAACAACTTTTCAATGTACTTCTGTTATCTAATTTGCTTCAATCTCTTGTTATCCTTTTGTGGAAGAAACAGCAGTGCACTACTGGGAGTTAGCAGAAAGCCAATGGCAAGAGATATATATGTGCAGCCACCAATCAGCAGCTTATGAGCCTACCTAGGTATACTTTTCAACAAAGGATACAAAGAGAATGAAGCAAGTTAGATAAGAGAAATAAATTCAAATGTTAATTAAAGTTGCATGAAATCATGAAAGAATTAAAAATTGGGTGTAATGTCCTTTTAAAATTATAGAAAATATATATGCATATTATGACTTGATAAATTTAGTTAAGTGAACAAAACTGCATTCAAATACAACTGGCATTCATCATCAACATTGAATCAAGTTTACTTTCAGTTGAACCACATCTCTTTGGTTCTGTAAAAATCCCTGCAAAATCCCCTTGACAAAGACGTGGAATAACCTGTTTCTTATAGTTTTTGAATGTTTTATTCAGATTTTCCTTTTTATGTGGTATCTGTAATTTGAGCGGTCTAATAATTGAAACAGAGGATCATCTAATCTAATGAAATGAAACAGCTTAGCAAACAAAAACAATAATCATGCGAGGTACATACAATATTTTCATACAACTTGTTAAACTGGAACAGTGCCTCGGTTTTCCTCTCAAAAGGGAACTGTTCCAAATGGACGTAGCATTGTTCAACTTTCCTCTATATTCTGCAGTCTTAATCAAATTGACCTTTACCACAGTTATTTGATCAGTGCTAAAATATAAGGCTTCTTCTGACCATATTGCTGGCTGTTGTTCAATATTCAGTTTTGCTTTGTAGTTTGCAAACTATTGTGCTATTCTGGGTAGAAATGTGGAAATAAAAAAAAAAAAAAAAGCATTTGTTATATCAACAAGCATACATCTATAGGCATACATCTAAAAATGTTCAAGAACTTAAAGGGACAGTAAAGTCATAATTAAAGATTCATGATTTAGACAGAGCATACAATTTTAAACAACGTTCCAATTTACTGCTATTATTTAATTTGCTTCCTTATCTTGTTATCCTTTGCTGAAAGGTTTATCTAGGAAAGCTCAGGAGCAGCAAAGAACCTAGGTTCTAGCTGCTGATTGGTTATTGTTTAAAATTGTATGTTCTACCTAAATCATGAAAGAAAGACTGACTACATGTTTAAATGCTTTAGAAGAACCTAAACACACAGTAAAATAAGGACATTTGCTTAAATATAAAATGACCCAATAAAATAGAGCATTTTATTGTTTCCACTAGAATGTCCCTTTACGATGCAGAGCTGACTCCACAGATTTCAAGAGGAATATGTTTTCCTCACAGAACATGAGCTGCAGGAAGAACTCACAGCCTATTCCTTACTTGGTCTGCAGCGGCACTATTCTCATATTATAAAAGCAGCTTCAAAACACATGATGTAACAGGAGAAATCACAGTGCCTACGTAACGTGCAATACAACCATCCTTATACAGAGTTAGTAAAACACACAATGTCACAGGAGAAATCACAGCGCCTACGTAACGTGCAATACAACCATCCTTATACAGAGTTAGTAAAACACACAATGTCACAGGAGAAATCACAGCGCCTACGTAACGTGCAATACAACCATCCTTATACAGAGTTAGTAAAACACATGATGTAACAGGAGAAATCACAGTGCCTACGTAACGTGCAATACAACCATCCTTATACAGAGTTAGTAAAACACACAATGTCACAGGAGAAATCACAGCGCCTACGTAACGTGCAATACAACCATCCTTATACAGAGTTAGTAAAACACACAATGTCACAGGAGAAATCACAGCGCCTACGTAACGTGCAATACAACCATCCTTATACAGAGTTAGTAAAACACATGATGTAACAGGAGAAATCACAGTGCCTACGTAACGTGCAATACAACCATCCTTATACAGAGTTAGTAAAACACAAGGAAGGCTGGGATATTACAAGACTTTTTTATACCACATGAGTCAATGGATATTGATTAAAAAGGGGAAATCTAATGCAACAATTGCAGGAATATATTTGACAAATATCCTCATAATTCAGCATATTTACTGTTTGGTATTGTGTGTTTATACCAGGGGTATATAAACTAGTGCCGGGGGGCCACATCAGGCCCTCGTCCCTTTTTTGTATGGCCAGAATGTGAAGAATGTTTTTTTACAGTTTTAGATGCTTGAGAAAAAAAATCAAAAGATTAATAACTGCCCTAACTTGCATCCACGTGACAGACTACCCCAAACATACTTATGAGGATCGAGTTAGTGCGATCTCCACAGTGTGTTAAAGGATACTAAACCCAAATTGTTTTTCTTTAATGGTTCAGATAGAGTATGCAATCTTAAGTAACTTTGTAATGTACTCCTATTATCAATTTTTTTTTGTTCTCTTGCTATCTTTATTTAAAAAGCAGGAATGTAAAGCTTAGGAGCCGGCCCATTTTTGTTTCAGAACCTGGGTTACACTTGCTTATTGGTTGACTGAATGGAGATATGCATTAGTTTTCGGGTGAATCACCAAACACGACGTACGTCGGATCTGATTGGACTGTTGGGACTCTGATGTCACAAGGAGGGTTGGGACTTTAAAATTTACACTCTGCAACTGTCTGTGAACTCCGTGTTTGGTGAATCTACAGTCGGCTTTGTGTTTTACAATTGTTCCCTTATCCTGAGTGATTTTACTGGAGTAATAAATTGCTTTTCCGAAGTTTGATGTCCCTTGATCCATCTATACTTTAACACATGAGCCATTTTACTGTGAGCTAAGTTATAGCTCCGAGAGTGTGAGTAGATACTTCCACCTCTTTTTTATATAATCTGTGTATACAGGACTTCACTATCTGTTGTTATTTCCTTTTCTTCCAAGGATTTTAACTTCTGGATTCGTGAAGATCACATATCCTTACTAGTGCTTTATCACATTTTTTCTTTATTGGTTATATATTGGTTTTGTGATATTACAAGTTCAAATGTATTTTTTGATCTCTCTGAACAAGGAACATGGCAACCCCAGATGAACCCATTAGCTGCCAGAGGGGGCTGCAAAGCAATGTATGGCAGCTTAAGCAGCCAATCATCTATATTTATCAACAAGAGAAATAACATATTGATAATTAAAGGGATAGAAAGGTCAAAATTGAAATGTGAATAAATTGCATTTCAATTTGAAAGAGACATTTTTCTAACAAACTTCCATTAGCAAAAATGCTTCTATCAAAAGTTATACTGTTATATATACTGTTATTCAGCGGCATATGCACATATCCTCTGCGAGGGCCTGTGCACCAGTATTCAAGCTCAGAGAGCTAAAGATGCTCCATACAAGCCACTACTGACTTTCTGAGAAGCTGTTCTGTTTGAATACCGGTGCATGGGCCCTGACGGGATATGTGCATATGCCACAATAAAGCAGTTATATAAGATCCATTAAATTTAGCATATACAGATGTTAAACATTCTGTACATATAAGGATAGCAATGGGTGTTTATCTTTGGCCAGTCACACCACGCACCAAGTTAGTGGGAATGTCTAATGAAGAAATAAACATAATCAGTTACCATTTATTGGGGTGAAAGTTTATGTGCATTAGTCTGGTGCTGTCATTTATGACGTCATGTTGTTCTGCATGTACTGTACCTGGGTACAAGAGTCACTCAGGATTCACCATCAATAAACTTGCATCAGACACCCTTTAAATAGAAGTTTCTTAATGGGACAGAAAAAGGTTTGCAGTATGCGGAGACTGTTCAGACAGAGAATACCATTTTTTAAAAGTTTACCATTTACTTCTATTATCAAATTTGCTTTGTTCCCATGATATCCTCTGTTGAAGAGATACCTAGGTAGGCATCTGGAACACTAAATAGCAGGACATAGTGCTGACCTCTAGTGCTCGTGCAAATGTATAACATTGTGCAAAACTGCTGAATAGTGCTTCAGAAATGTGCCGGCTCCTCAGCATAGGCACTGCTTTTTAACAAAAGATGCCAATAGAACAAAGAAAAATATATAATACAAAAAAATGAGAAAGTTGTTTAAAATCTCACGCTCTACCTGAATCCTGAAAGAAAAAAAAGTTTATTTTGACTTGAGTGTCCCTTTAAAACACATAGCGGAAGATTTATTAAGCAGCGGATGCTGCATTCTACGCCACGCACGCCTGAAATGTAAGTTAAGAAGCAACGACTGTAAGACCACTGCTCCTTAACTCCTCCACCACCTTTTGCGTGGCAAACTGAAATCATCCTGATCAGATATCATTGGGATGATTGAAACCCCCTGCTAGCGGCCGATTGGCCGCTGGTGCACAGGGGCGGCATTCCACAAGCATTTCAATACATTTAGCGAGGATGAGGGGACAAGATTCGCTACAGCAAATCATGTCCGCTCGACTCATAGTAAATCTACCCCATACACTGTTTTTAAATGTGCTCTTCCATTGAAAAAAGTATGTTTTTATCACTATTTAATTATATGTTCGGCTTTTGTATACCAAGTGGTATATAATATTTTGTACTTGGGATACAAGTGTTATAAAGCTGTACACTTACCTAACCAGTGTGGATCTTGCTACCTATGCACATTAACCAGTGTTCCCCTTATGATCTAATGTGTGAAAATCAGAGAAGAAATATTGATTTTGGCTTTAAGCTTTTTGACATAGTTATGAAAATTCTATAGTTGAAAAACATGATTCTGATAGTATTTCAATAATATGCAGCAGTTCATTGTATGTCTCATTTACTTTAAAGGGACATTGTACACTAGCTTTTTCTTTGCATAAATGTTTTGTAGATAAATCATTTATACAGCCCATATGGGAGTGTTTTTGTAACAGTGTATAGTTTTGCTTATTTTTTAATAACATTGTGCTGATTTTCAGACTCCTAACCAAGCCCCAAAGAGTCAGATGTAGACCCAGGTCTATAGACTCCTACTGCTCCTGTTTGTCTAAAGGGTCTTTTCATATGCAGGGAAGAGGATTGCCTGCTCTTCCTGATTTCCCAGCCACTTACACTGGGTGTTCCAGCCTAACCTCATCAACATTGCTAAACTGAGCCCTTCTAAGTAAGTTTTTAAAAGGTTTTATACTAGATTTTTAGATTAGCGTCTGTGCATATTCTTCTTTATAGCAGTGTCTATTACATGCAGTTATATAAAAAAAAATGGTGCACACTGTCCCTTTTACTACATGCTTTCAACAACAGTGTAAGTTTATTTTTAACAGTATTATGAAATGTCCTGTCTTGTGGAAAAGCAATAAACTGGAAGGATTTACATTTTTCACCACTAGGGGGAGACTAGAGACAGCTTTACAATTTGTACATGCAGCAAAATAATTGTGTTTTGTAACTGGCTTGTGAACATTTTGAGCAACAAGTCAGGTTTCAGTTTTTGATAATAAACTTGCACTTTCCAAAGTGTGAAATACCATTATATTCTCATTTGTTAATCTCAACAAAGAGTGAATATAGTAAATAACGTAGTGGTCACGTGTGGTTGGACATATGACCACTGATCACATTTCTTGCAATGTGCATTTCCAGGAAATTTGCATTATGGTTGAAGCCACAGTAGATCAGACTATATGATGATAGTAGCTTTAACCAAAGATGAGCATCATTTAGAAACTGTAACTTATTTATGAATATGGATTTTTTCATGATGAACATATTTATTTGCCTGAAAGCAACATTGTAAGTGAAAAGCTGATTGAATTGAAATGAATGCATCATATGCCCTAGCAGTGGTCAATGGCTGGAAAATACATTTCCTATAGCTCTATTGGTGGTGAGGGACAAGCCTTTATATTATGACAAAAAAGTGTTATTTTATTGTGGCCAGCAAGGAAAGCTAAAATACATTTTGAAATCTCTCATTTAGATAAAGCAAAGAAAAATATTTAATTATTTAATTATTAATTATTTATATATGTAATTATTTAATTATCATTTCTTTGAATTTGTGTTCTATTTATATCACTTTTATTTTCTGTAATCCACTAGTTAACCCTTTTACAGAATTTTTTTTTGATACATGATACTACCTACACATTTTTTTTCTGAAATATATTAACTGCGAAAAAAATATTGCATTTTATTTTCGAGTGCAAAAACACTATCTAGGGACAAAGAAAATCACAATAGTGAAGAAAGAAGCCATAAAACATACACCCACTGATTGTTTAGTGCTAAGCAATTACAAATGTTATGATCTGGAATCACCGCTGGTGCCAGCTATCTTGCAGAAACTCATTTAATTATAACATTTACATTTGCTAGAATGTTACTTTATAGGACATCACATTAGTGATTTTTGCTGGTATACGTTGACCATCATTAAAGGGGCATGGAAGTCAAATTTAAAATTTCATGATTCATATAGAGCATATAATTGTAAACAACTTTTGAATTTACTTCTGTTGTATTTTGTTCTGGTAGGCTCAGGAGCGTTCACGTGACCTAAGCATTATATGGCAGTAGTGTCTGCTGCAATATTTGTAACAATGTTATACATTGTTAAAACACTGCTTCCATATAGTGCTCAAGACAAGTGCACACTACTGAATCTACCTAGGTATGCTCTTCAATAAAGAATACCAAATGAACAAAGTATATTTGCTAATGGAAATAAACGTTTCATAAAATGTCATATTCGGAATCATGAGGTTAATTTTGATTTCCATGTCATTTAAGACCAATGAGCTTCATAAAGCACAGATATTCTCATCAGCAGCAATGCACTACCAGAAGCTAGCTGGTGTTTGGTGGCAACATACATGTGTCTCTTATCATTGGCTCACTTTTTAGGCGTTAAGCACATAGGTAAATGCAATCAATAGTGCAACAACAACAGAATGCTCAAACATATTAGAGCATTTTCATTTTGCAATTGTATATCCTTTAAGCATGTACTTTATATTCCCTCGTGAGATTTTTCCCCTTAAAATAGGCCCTAAAGTAAGAATTTCTCTCCAGATGGAGCAGTATCTACAATGACTGTTTGTTTTGCTGAGCCCTTGCGAGAAAGCATATAAAATCAATACGACTGTATAAAATAACAGAAGTTTACCTCACCAGAGTGCAACTGAGTTTATAGAAAGCTCACACTCTGGGAATGTTTGGGTCATTTAAGTTTTCAGACAGCAAATCTGAGAGAAAATTATTTAAAAAAAAATAAAATGGCTGGATAATCAGGAGTTTTTACATTTGCAAATGTCACATGTTTGTATATTTAATCTGAAAGTTGCTGAATGGTTAGGTGTAAAGTTCAGCCCAGTTCAGTGTTTTTGCATTGGTTTTATTAAGTATAACTCCATGTTTATCCATTTGCATTTATGATGTGGTTATGGGACATTCCTGAGTCACTAACCAGTTCCTTGACTTCCCTGTAAAATTGGAAGCAGCTCTGGCATTATAAAAGTTGTTTCTATACTTAGAAATAAGGATAATTGAAGTGGTTATTCTTATGCATCTTCCCTATAAATGAACATCAAAGTCAATCTAAAAATATACATAGGTTTTGGATTAAGATAAATCAGTGCAGTTTCAGACCAACAACGCACTTAAGTGTGAGGGTTGCAAAAACATTCAATTACAGTTTGTATAGCTAGTTATGCCTTTATTTGGACACTGCTTATGCTAAGCATTATGTACAGACATACCAATTATATTATTTATGCATAACTACTGACTCTTTTTATAGCATTTTTTTTTTTTGCATAGAAACTTAAAATGTATTTAAATGGGCATGCAAGATATTTATGTTTAGCACATCTCTTCCAGTGCAAAATACGAAAATATATCATTTGTGATAAAAAAATATATATTTAAAGGAGCATAAAAATGCATTTCAGTTTTAAATAGAATCCTTTTTGAAATATGACTGCAGAAGCAAAACATGCATCTAGTACAAATTATGACTTGCTTTTACTGTGCACAGAGCATACTTGTATATGCCTTGTGACAATTATTCAAATGCTATGCCTGCTCAAAGAGCCTTAGGTGGCATATGCAATTTCAGCAGATGGGTGTTTGGCTATTAGGATGCAGGGCTTGTGTGCATATACTCCATGCACAGTAAAAACTGATAGCATTTATTAGAAGCATTTTTTTTTTCTAATTTATTATTATTATTATTATTTATTTATAAAGCGCCAAAAGATTCTGCAGCGCTGCCCATGGGTACAAGGATAAAAGTACAACGGAGAAACAATACAATAAAAAACAAAATAAAAGTTTTACTTATGCACAACTTAAAGGGACACTGTACCCAATTTTCTTTCGTGATTCAGATTGAGCATTACATTTTAAGCAACTTTCTAATTTACTCCTATTATCAAATTTTCTTCATTCTCTTGGTATCTTTATTTGAAATGCAAGAATGTAAGTTTAGATGCCGGCCCATTTTTGGTGAACAACCTGGGTTGTCCTTGCTGATTGGTGGATAAATTCATCCACCAGTAAAAAAGTGCTGTCCAGAGTACTGAAACCAAAAAAAAGCTTAGATGCCTTCTTTTTCAAATAATGATAGCAAGAGAACAAAGAAAAATTGATAATAGGAGTAAATTAGAAAGTTGCTTAAAATTGCATGCTCTTTCTGAATTACAAAAGAAAACATTTGGGTACAATGTCCCTTTAAGTATGAGCTGTTTTTAACTTTGTTTTTTATACTGTTTTATTAAACAAATTTGAAAGTTTTATACAAAAGCTCTTATTGCTGTGTGCATCTCTTGCTATGCTACCCTGGGAGGTTTTGGTATAGCCTCCCCTGTGCATCCTTTGTTGCTACCTCTCTATTCGTGGGAGTGAAACATCATCTGAGCCCAGCCATCCATTTGGTGTTGACTGCACCATTGTATCCAGTACATTGCTCTGGTTCAGCTAGCTGGTCTGCTGTAGAAAACCAGCCTGCTTCTATTGACACAAGAGGGTGCCTTCATACCATGTGAGTACCCTATGGCCCATATTTATCAAGCTCCATACGGAGCTTGAAGGGCCGTGTTTCTGGCGAGTCTTCAGACTCGCCAGAAACAGCAGTTATGAAGCAGCGGACACAAAGACCGCTGCTCCATAACCTGTCCGCCTGCTCTGAGCAGGCGGACACACATCGCCGGAAATCAACCTGATCGAGTACGATCGGGTTGATTGACACCCCCCTGCTGGTGGCCGATTGGCCGCGAGTCTGCAGGGGGCGGCGTTGCACCAGCAGCTCTTGTGAGCTGCTGGTGCAATGCTGAAAACGGCAAGCGTATTGCTCGCCGTATTCAGTGAGATCTGGCGGACCTGATCCGCAGTGTCGGATCAGGTCCGCCAGACCTTGATAAATAGAGCCCTGTGTCTTCTGTAGCTTGTATCCAGTTGGTTATACATATTCACACATACGGCGCCTCTTTCCTGTCCTTTATCATTTATAGAATTGCCTCATCACCTATGGTGAAGTTAGAGTGCTGCCTGTTTTGAACGGACGTCATACAAGTTTTCATCATTACCCATTATCCATACTACACTAAAAATACTTTCCTTGGGACTGATTGACTACATTAATACTTCAATGGACTGGTTTTGTATGAGTAATTTCCTTTCATTGTATTGAGAGATCTACAGCCATACTGACCTCACTATATCATTTATCCACCTGTTTTATCCTAGTATCACTTGTGCATGTATACACTGTATATGCCACTTATAGCATTTTGCGGCGTTTAGCTTACTAGGTGGTCCTAGGTATTTTGGTGATAATATCTTACTAGGATTATCTTATCTGTTTTGTGTAATTACTAGTGTGAGTTGTGCATTCACTTTGGACACTCTGTCACTGCTTTTAGCGCCTCCTATAGGGACGTTAGATCCCTTTTGTTTTGCTGAGGGCTTTGTAGGTCAAGGTGAGAATTTTGAATTTAACTCTGCTGTGAATGGGGAGGCCAAGTAAGATGAGTATAGAGTAGTAGCCTTTGTTTTTAGCAGAAAGGAGATTGTTGGTAACATTGGTGAGGGCAGTCACAGTTGAGTGTTGGAGACGGAAGCCAGATTGAAGGGGATCAAACAATGAGTTGAAGGACAGGAAGTGGGTTAGGCAAGTTTTTCAAGGATTTTTGAAGCTAGCGGTAGCTTGCAGGAAAGTTAGGGTTAAGGGAGTTTTTTTGAAGATGGGGGTGACCTTTGCATGTTTGAAGGAGGCAGGGAATGAGCCAGTAGAAAGGGATTGGTTGAATATGTGAGTAAGAGCCAGAGTGATGGTGGGAGACATAGAAGGTATTAGATGTAAAGGAATAGGGACAAGTGGGCAGGTAGTGAGGTGTGAGGAAAACAATAGGGAAGCCACTTCACTCTCAGTGGTTAGGAGGGGGGTGCAGAGGGGGTGACTGTGAGCAAAGTTGGGAGATTGCAGGGTTGTGTTGGAATGTTTCTTAGGATGGCAAGTGTTCTATTGAAAAACTAGTCAGCCAGGTCTTGAGCACTGAATGCAGATGAGGGGGGTGGTGCAGGCGGGTAGAGGAGAGAGTTGAAAATGGAGAAGAGTCTTTTAGGGTTTGAAGAGTGAGTGGATATAAGAGAAGGAGAAGTAGTTTTGCTTGGCTAGGTGAAGGGCAGAGGTGTAAGAGTAAAGAATGAACTTATAGTGCATGAAATCAGGTTCAAAGCGGGATTTCCTCCAGGCACGTTCAGTAGTGCAGGAACATTTTTGTAGGTGGCATGCTTGCTGGGAGTGCCAGGGCTGAAGATGACGATGTTGGGCTTTGCGAAGTTGGGGTAGAGCAAGAGTGTCAAGTGCAGAGGAGAGAGTGTTGTTATAGTGGGTTATAGCAAGGTTAGGCAGGATATTGTGTTATTCCAAAATATACTATTAAAAGTGAAATGTATTCATGTGCATTTCATGTTTTATGTCCCTTTAAACTTACACCTCAGCAGGATTATATTCCCTTTTTGTGTTGTGGCTATACAGCCATTCAAAAATTTGTATCACGAGAGCCAAAGGACCAGGCCATGATTCCCATTGCCCAATGGAATTAAGCCACACATAACCTGTAGTACTTTATTCAGGCCTTAGTGATTGGTTTCTAAAGTGCTCACAGGCAAAAGATTTATATTTTGCAGCCCAGCAACCAAACTGAAAATTATGTATTTAAGATAAAACATCACTTCTATGTTAGTTTATAATCTTAATGAGACATTAACATTGTGTTTGAAATGAAAAGCTAACTAGACTGGAAGAATTTTAACTTTTTAATGTTACTGCTAGAATGATTAGTTTTAATGTGCATATAACCTGTTACCAATATGGTGAGTGCTGGTAGGGTAATGCAGGTAATAAAGGGACAGTATACAGCAATTTTCATATAACTGTGTGTAATAGACACTACTATAAAGAATAATATGCACAGATACTGATATAAAAATCCAGTATAAAACCGTTTAAAAACTTACTCCCAGTAAGCTCCCAGTTTAGCTCCGTTGAAAAGGTTAGCTGGAACACCCACAGAAAGTGATAGTATAGCAAAAATAGCAGACCCCCCCCCCCCCTCCACTGCATATGAAAAGACCCTTTACACAAACAGAAGCAAGCTGGAGTAGGTATACATTGGTATTCTCCTAAAACTTTGGGGCTTGATTAGGAGTCTGAAAATCAGTGCAATGTTATTTAAAAATAAGCAAAACTATACTTTTTTTTTAATAAAAAACCTGTATGGGCTATATAAATAGATCATCTACAAAACATTTATGCAAAGAAAAATCTAGTGTATATTGTATAATGCACAGGAAGAACATGCTCATGGCCTACCTGTGTATCTGCACAAAGTTTTAACTCTAGCAATATTTGTTTTCAATAAGCATTGCCAAAATTTGTATTTGAAGAAATGCTTATAAATAACATTCTTTGCGCCTTTCAGTGGAACTCAATTATTATATAATTTATTTAAAGGAATATTAAGCAATATGAATTTGTAGAATAAATCTTTTAATTTTGTGTAGTTAAAAAAACTCATTATTTTTTTTCTTACCTCTTCCTGTAATTTGTTGGTTTTCTAAATTCTGAGTTTCTGTAAAATATTGGTCACCACCATGTTTAAACTTAAGTCTTACCCTTATCTATTTCTCCTGCTGAGGACAATTAAGCAAATATATAAATCAGAGAATAGAAATACTGTGCAAACAAGGTAGTGTTGAACATAAGATTGTTATAGTAATTATAAAACATCAATTCCACACAGTCTTGTTTACATACATCTAGATTATGAGTTTTGCGCTATAGAGGGTGCGAAACGAACGCAACAAAAGTTCCATAGCACTGTCATTACAAGTTTCAGAAAGGCCTCCTTGTGCGTGCGATATGGTGGTGATAAGCTCCATACCGCACAAAAGACAAGGGCTGCTTTGACCTGCTTGTGCATGCTTTCCCCCATAGACATAAAAAAAGCCTAACACCTGAAGTACGGAATGAAAAGCTCCGTAATGCAACCCCATTGATGTCTATGGGTAAAAAAAAGTTACGTTTAAACCTAACATCCTAACATAAACCCCAAGTATAAACACCCCTAAACCACCGCGCCTGATATCGCCGACACCTAAATAAAGTTATTAACCACTAATCTGCCGCTCCCGACATTGCCACCACTAATAAAAGTTATTAACCCCTATTCTGCCACTCTCCGACATCGCCGGCACTATAATAAAGCTATTAAACCCCTATTCCGCTACTCCCCAACATCACCGCCACTATAATAAAGTTATTAACCCCTATTCCGCCGCTCCCTGACATCGCCGCCGCTTAAATTTATTAACCCCTAAATATCTGGCCTCCCACATCTCCGCCACTAAAGAAACCTATTACAGTGACGTGCGGTGAAGTTAGAGGCTGGTGAGCCAGCCCCCAAAATCTCAAAAAAATAAATTAAACTATTAACCCCTAAACCTAACAACCCCCTAACTTTATATTAAAATTACAATATCCCTATTTTAAAATAAATAAAAATTTACCTGTGAAATTTAAAAAAAAGCTAAGTTTTAACTAACAATTAACCTAACATAACTATTATACTAAAATTTAAATATCTACCAATTAAAAAAAACTAAATTACACATTAAAAAAACCTAACACTACTAAAAAAATTAAAAGTCTAAAATTACAAAAAATAAAAAATACTAAATTAACGAAAAATAAAAAACACTAAATTATGAAAGATAAACAAAATGATCAAAAATAAAAACAATTACACCTAAAAATGTTTTTAAAAAAACTAACACTAACCCCCAAAGATCCACTCACAGTTTCTGAAGTCCGGACATCCATCCTCATCCAGGTGGCGAGAAATCTTCATCCAGGCGTCATCTTCTATCTTCATCCAGGCATCATCTTCTATTTTCATCCCGGCGGTGTCTTTTAACCTCATCCTGGCGGCGCGGATCCATTCTTGAAGACTTCCAGCATGGAGCGTTCTCTTTATATGGTCACCGTCGTACACTGGATCTTCAATGTAAGGGAGACTTTTCAAAATGGCGTCCCTTGCATTTCTATTGGCTGATTTGATTCTTGAAATTCAAATTAGCCAATTGAATGAGAACTACTGAAATCCTATTAGCTGTTCAAATCAGCCAATAGGAGGAGAGCTACTGAAATTCTATTGGCTGATTTAAATAGCCAAAAGCTCTCATAGGCAAGGCCCATAGGGAAATGGTACCCTTCCATTTTTGCTTTTAATCTTACCTGAGAGCTTGTAAGTGAGTGCTGGACTTTCTCTGTGTGTTGTATTAATTTGTTTTATAATTTTCCCTATGGGCCTTGCACCCAGGCCTGTCTGGGGCTAACTGCCTATGACTCTGGCGACAGCACAGCTTCCTGTGAGTGCCAGTGAGAACCCAGGGCTGAGCATGTTGCAGGGTCATGGGATGTGTACCCAGTCCAGTCTGAGAGTGTTGTCCCCTTCCGTGTTTTATATATCTCTAGGGTGATTACATAAGCCTGTGCACCCTTCACTTGTTCCCAGTGGTTGTTTTAGGTAACCAGGTTTTGGAAGGGACCTTGGCGACCTGGGCTTGTCCCATTTGCCAAATGAGGTAACTAACCCTTCCATTTTTGCTTTTAATCTTAGCTGAGAGCTTGTAAGTAAGTGCTGGATGTTCTCTATGTGTTATATTAATGTGTTGTTTTGTGATATATCTTTTATGTTTCACTTGTTTTGTAATGCTCTTTCACACTCTACAAATCTTTGTGTTGTTTGTGATGTTGCCTTATGTTTCACTTGTTATGTAGTGCTCCTTCACACTGTACACATCTGTGATGAAACTCATATGATGGCCACTCACTTTCTTTCAACCCAATGTTGTTTACCAGTAAGTCAACTAATTAATCTGGGGCTAACCAGGATCCTCTGTCCATTGTCTAAAGCATTGCAAATCCCTAGAATGCTAAAGGGACATGAAACACAAAACATTTTTTGGATGGTTCAGATAGAGCATATGATTTGAAACATCTTTCAAATTTACTGTTTCAAATTGTATTCCTTCTCTTGTTATCCTTTGTTGAAAAGTATGGAGGTAAGCTCAGGAGTGTACACGTGTCTGCATCACTATATGGCTGTTGCTTTACAATCATTTTATACATTTGCAAGAGCACTAGATGGCACTTTTTCTTACCATGTAGTGCCCCAGATATTCGCAAGCTACCTTTCTAGATATCTATTTGATGAAGAATACCTTGAAAGAAAGAAGGAAATTTGACAACAGAAGTAAATTGGAATCTTTTTAAAATGTAATGCTCTTTCTGAATCACAAAATAAAAATTTGGGGTTTCATGTCTCATGCAGATCTTCTCTCCTCGATCCTTACAGAGAACTCTCTGAGCTCAGATAAACATATTTCTTTCATGTAATTGGCAAGAGTCCATGAGCTAGTGACATATGGGATATACAATCCTACCAGGAGGGGCAAAGTTTCCCAAACTTCAAAATGCCTATAAATACACCCCTCACCACACCCACAATTCAGTTTTACAAACTTTGCCTCCTATGGAGGTGGTGAAGTAAGTTTGTGCTAAGATTTCTACGTTGATATGCGCTTCTCAGCATTGTTGAAGCCCGATTCCTCTCAGAGTACAGCGAATGTCAGAGGGACGTGAAGGGTGTATCACTTATTTGAATACGATGATTTCCCTAACGGGGGTCTATTTCATAAGTTCTCTGTTATCGGTCGTAGAGATTCATCTCCTACCTCCCTTTTCAGATCGACGATATACTCTCAATTTACCATTACCTCTACTAATAACTGTTTTAGTACTGGTTTGGCTATCTGCTATGTGTGGATGGGTGTCTTTGGGTAAGTATGTTTTTATTACTTAAGACACTCTCAGCTATGGTTTGGCACTTTATGCAAATTATATAAAGTTCTAAATATATGTATTGTTCTTATATTTGCCATGAGTCAGGTTTAGGTATTTCCTTCTGCAGACTGTCAGTTTCATATTTGGGAATATAAACACTTTAAGAAATTTGTTTCTTACCTGGGGTTTAGTCTTTTTCAATTTGACTACTTTTGCATTTGTGGGTATTAGGCCCGCGGGTACGTCAAATGTTAGACTTTATTGCGTCATTTTTGGCGCAAACTTTTTTGGCGCGGGAAATTACGTTTTTGACGCAACTTCGTCATTTCCGGTGTCATACGTGACGTCGAGACCTTTCACATGGCGGCGTCATTAGTGACGCAAGTGTGTCATTTCCGGTAATTTTTGGCGCCAAAAAAGTTTTTGTTACGTTGTGCGTCATACTGTGCGTTTTTCTTCATTATTTCAATACCCCATTGTTGTTTGCCTCCTGCTTTCTTTTCTATCAAGAGGCCTATGCTTTTGCATTTTTTCCCATTCCTGAAACTGTCATTTAAGGAAATAGATAATTTTGCTTTATATGTTGTTTTTTCTCTTACATTGAGCAAGATGTCCCAATCTGATCCTGTCTCTGAAGTTTCTGCTGGAACATTGCTGCCTGACATCGGTTCTACCAAAGTTAAGTGCATTTGTTGTAAAATTGTAGAAATTATTCCACCGAATGTCATTTGTAATAGTTGTCATGATAAACTTTTATATGCAGATAGTTTTTCTATCAGTAATAGTACATTGCCAGTTGCAGTTCCTTCAACTTCTAATGTGCATGATATACCTGTAAATTTTAAAGAATTTGTTTCTGAATCTATTATGAAGGCTTTATCTGCATTTTCACCTTCTAATAAACGTAAAAGGTCTTTTAAAACTTCTCATTTAGCTGATGAAATTTCAAATGACCAACAACATAATAATTCATCCTCTTCTGATGAGGATCTATCTGAAACAGAAGATCCTTCCTCAGATATTGACACTGACAAATCTACTTATTTATTTAAAATAGAGTATATGCGTTCTTTATTAAAAGAAGTGTTAATTACTTTGGATATTGAGGTAACCAGTCCTATTGACGTTCAGTCTAATAAACGTTTAAATGCTGTTTTTAAACCTCCTGTGGTTTCTCCAGGTGTTTTTCCTATTCCTGAGGCTATTTCTGATATGATTTCTAGGGAATGGAAAAAGCCAGGTACTTCCTTTATTCCTTCTTCAAGGTTTAAGAGATTGTATCCTTTACCAGCAAAATCTATAGAGTTTTGGGGAAAAATCCCCAAAGTTGATGGGGCTATTTCTACTCTTGCTAAACGTACCACTATTCCTATGGAAGATAGCACTTCCTTTAAGGATCCTTTAGATAGGAAGCTTGAATCTTATCTAAGGAAGGCCTATTTATATTCAGGTCATCTTCTCAGACCTGCTATTTCTTTGGGTGATGTTGATGGAAAATTTAGCGCAACATGAATTGGATTCTGACATATCTAGCATTGTTTGCCTACTACAACATGCTAATCATTTTATTTGTGATGCCATTTTTTTATATTATCAAAATTGATGTTAGATCCATGTCTTTAGCTGTATTAGCTAGAAGAGCTTTGTGGCTTAAATCTTGGAATGCTGATATGACATCTAAATCTAGATTACTATCTCTTTCTTTCCAAGGTAATAATTTATTTGGTTCTCAGTTGGATTCTATTATTTCAACTATCACTGGAGGAAAAGGAGTTTTTTTGCCTCAGGATAAAAAACCTAAGGGTAAATCTAAGGCTTCTAACCGTTTTCATTCCTTTTGTCAGAATAAGGAACAAAAACTCAATCCTCCTCCCAAGGAATCTGCTTCCAATTGGAAGCCTTCCTCAAATTGGAATAAATCCAAGCCATTTAGGAAACCAAAGTCTGCCCCTAAGTCCGCATGAAGGTGCGGCCCTCATTTCAGCTCAGCTGGTAGGGGGCAGATTAAGGTTTTTCAAGGATTTTTGGATAAAATCTGTCCAAAATCATTGGATTCAGAGCATTGTCTCTCAAGGGTATTGAATAGTATTCAAAGTAAGACCTCCTGTGAGAAGATTTTTTTTCTCACACATTCCTGTAAATCCAGTAAAAGCTCAGGCTTTTCTGAAGTGTGTTTCAGACCTGGAGTCTTCAGGGGTAATCATGCCAGTTCCTCCTCAGGAACAAGGTTTGGGGTTTTATTCAAACCTATTCATTGTACCAAAGAAAGAAAATTTGTTCAGACCAGTTCTGGATCTGAAAATTTTGAATCGTTATGTAAGAGTACCAACTTTCAAGATGGTGACTATAAGGACTATTCTGCCTTTTGTTCAGCAAGGACATTATATGTCCACAATAGACTTGCAGGATGCATACCTTCATATTCCGATTCATCCAGAACACTTTCAGTTTCTGAGATTCTCTTTTCTAGACAAGCATTACCAATTTGTTGCTCTTCCATTTGGCCTAGCAACAGCTCCAAGAATCTTTTCAAAGGTTCTGGGTGCCCTATTATCTTTAATCAGAGTACAGGGTATTGCGGTGTTTCCTTATTTGGACGATATCTTGGTACTAGCTCAGTCTTTACATACTGCAGAATCTCACACGAATCAACTAGTGTTGTTTCTTCGGAAACATGGTTGGAGGATCAATTTACCAAAAAGTTTCTTGATTCCTCAGACAAGGGTCACCTTTTTAGGCTTCTAGATAGATTCAGTGTCCATGACTCTGTCTCTAACAGACAAGAGACGTTTAAGATTGATCGCAGCATGTCGGCTCCTTCAGTCTCAGTCATTCCCTTCAGTGGCTATGTGCATGGAAGTTTTAGGTCTCATGACTGCAGCATCGGACGCAATCCCCTTTGCTCGTTTTCACATGAGACCTCTACAGCTTTGTATGCTGAATCAATGGTGCAGGGATTATACAAAGATATCACAATTAATATCCTTGAATCCCAAAGTACGACACTCTCTGACATGGTGGATAGATCACCATCGTTTGGTTCAAGGGGCTTCTTTTGTTCACCCAACCTGGACTGTGATCACAACAGATGTGAATCTTTCAGGTTGGGGAGCTGTTTGGTGGTCTCTGACAGCACAAGGGGTTTGGAAATCTCAAGAGGCGAGATTACCAATAAATATTTTAGAACTCCGTGCAATTTTCAGGGCTCTTCAGTTCTGGCCTCTACTAAAGAGAGAACCGTTCATTTGTTTTCAGACAGACAATATCACAACTGTGGCTTATGTCAATCATCAGGGTGGGACTCACAGTCCCCAAGCTATGAAAGAAGTATCTCGGATACTTGCTTGGGCGGAATCCAGCTACTGTCTAATCTCTGCGGTGCATATCCCATGTGTAGACAATTGGGAGGCGGATTATCTCAGCCGCCAGACTTTACATCCAGGGGAGTGGTCTCTCCATCCAGATGTGTTTTCTCAGATTGTTCAGATGTGGGGGCTTCCAGCGATAGATCTCATGGCCTCTTATCTAAACAAGAAACTTCCCAGATACCTGTCCAGGTCCAGGGATGTTCAGGCGGAAGCAGTGGATGCGCTCACACTTCCTTGGTGTTATCAACCTGCTTACATCTTCCCGCCTCTAGTTCTCCTTCCAAGAGTGATTTCCAAAATCATCATGGAACAGTCTTTTGTGTTGCTGGTGGCTCCAGCATGGCCACACAGGTTTTGGTATGCGGATCTGGTTCGGATGTCCAGTTGCCCGCCTTGGCCACTTCCGTTATGGCCAGACCTACTATCTCAAGGTCCGTTTTTCCATCAGGATCTCAAATCATTGAATTTGAAGGTATGGAAATTGAACACTTAGTTCTAAGTCATAGAGGTTTCTCTGATTCAGTGATTAATACTATGTTACAAGCTCGTAAATCTGTCTCTAGAAAGATTTATTATAGAGTTTGGAAGACTTACATTTCATGGAGTTCTTCTTATAATTTCTCCTGGCATTCTTTTAGAATTCCTAGAATTTTGCAGTTTCTTCAGGATGGTTTGGATAAGGGTTTGTCTGCAAGTTCCTTGAAAGGACAAATCTCCACTCTTTCTGTTTTATTTCACAGAAACATTGCTATACTTCCTGATATACACTGATTTGTACAGGCTTTAGTTCGTATTAAGCCTGTCATTAAGTCAATTTCTCCTCCTTGGAGTCTTAATTTGGTTCTGAGGGCTTTACAGGCTCCTCCATTTGAACCTATGCATTCTTTGGACATTAAACTACTTTCTTGGAAAGTGTTGTTCCTTTTGGCTATCTCTTCTGCTAGAAGAGTTTCTGAGCTATCTGCTCTTTCTTTTGAGTCTCCTTTTCTGATTTTTCATCAGGATAAGGCAGTTTTGCGGACTTCTTTTCAATTTTTACCTAAGGTTGTGAATTCTAACAACATTAGTAGAGAAATTGTTGTCCCTTCTTTATGTCCTAATCCTAAGAATTCTTTGGAGAAATCCTTACATTCTTTGGATGTGGTAAGAGCTTTGAAATATTATGTGGAAGCTACTAAAAATTTCAGGAAGACTTCTAGTCTATTTGTTTTATTTTCTGGTCCTAGGAAAGGTCAGAAAGCTTCTGCTATTTCCTTGGCTTCTTGGTTGAAACTTTTGATTCATCAAGCTTATTTGGAGTCGGGTCAAACCCCGCCTCAGAGAATTACAGCTCATTCTACTAGATCAGTCTCTACTTCATGGGCTTTTAAGAATGAAGCTTCAGTTGATCAGATTTGCAAAGCAGCCACTTGGTCCTCTTTGCATACATTTACTAAATTCTACCATTTTGATGTATTTACTTCTTCGGAAGCAGTTTTTGGTAGAAAAGTTCTTCAGGCAGCTGTTTCAGTTTGATTCTTCTGCTTTTTGATTTAAGTTTTTTTCTTTCAAAAGTGAAAATAACTTATTTTTGGGTTGTGGATTATTTTCTCAGCGGAATATGGCTGTTTTTTGTTTTATTCCCTCCCTCTCTAGTGACTCTTTAGTGGAAGACTCCACATCTTGGGTATTGATATCCCATATGTCACTAGCTCATGGACTCTTGCCAATTACATGAAAGAAAACATAATTTATGTAAGAACTTACCTGATAAATTCATTTATTTCATATTGGCAAGAGTCCATGAGGCCCACCCTTTTTATGGTGGTTATGATTTTTTGTATAAAGCACAATTATTTCCAAATTTCCTTTGTTGATGCTTTCTACTCCTTTCTTTATCACCCCACTGCTTGGCTATTCATTAAACTGAATTGTGGGTGTGGTGAGGGGTGTATTTATAGGCATTTTGAGGTTTGGGAAACTTTGCCCCTCCTGGTAGGATTGTATATCCCATATGTCACTAGCTCATGGACTCTTGCC
The DNA here is from genome assembly GCF_027579735.1 of Bombina bombina. Classification (NCBI taxonomy): domain Eukaryota; kingdom Metazoa; phylum Chordata; class Amphibia; order Anura; family Bombinatoridae; genus Bombina; species Bombina bombina. The sequence continues at coordinate 539,103,544 of NC_069500.1, forward strand.
AATATGAAAGAAATGAATTTATCAGGTAAGTTCTTACATAAATTATGTTTTTTATTAACTGAATTTTATTTACAAAAATCAATGCATATGATATGTTGTGTTATACCTTATGTATTTACACTTATTTGTATTAATAAAAGCTGCTTTATATTTATCTGAGATCATAACATTTTTTAAAAGGATCCAGCGAAATTTCAGCATATATATAATAGATGTCATGTGACTTTAACATATTAATATATTATTTTACTGTTCAAAGAGTATTGTATAAAAATGTCTATATTTGTGTGTTGCCATTTTTTTCTACCAATATATCTGGCACTGAAAAAGAGCAGCCATTTTTGGCATTTTGTTTAGTGATGTCTATTTTATACTGTCTAATGAATTAAATGACACTACTTGCATATGAACTAAATGCTGTTATACTTCTTTAACTCTCAGGTAAGATATCACTGATGGGGTCTATGAATCAACACTGTACCAGACTTCAGGAGTATCAGGTAATAAAATAAGCCCCTGGCAGCAAGTCCTTGTAGCAATCAGGAAACAGGTCAATACTTTAAGGAATGTAGATCAGGAGCTCTAAGAACTGAAAGCTGTGAAAGTAAAAAAAAACATCTCCAGATCCTCATTCAATCCAACCCATCGCTTGACTTATTTTTCTGAGACTGGTTCTAGAGTCAGCCTTTAAGATGTAATATAAATAAAGTAGACCAGGCAGTAACTATTCCTACGTACCTCAAACCCAGGAGAAGAACAGACTGTTTTTATAGTGTGCAACTGTCCATCAGTAATGCTGTTGTAATGTTCCGCTTTGCAGCCTGTGAGCAATTAGTCCTTAAGGCCCAGTTGCATATATACATACTCATCCTGTGAGCATCAAAATCCAAATAATTAGGTTTAATTAATCTTTTTTTTTTCCATGCAATTTTTTTTTTTTAACATATTTAAATAGTTGTCTTTCATATTGCATTTTGGACATTTTTAGAGTTTATTGCATGCTAAAACAACAATTCCTTTGTTAAACTGAACGGCGATTCACTGAAATCTCTGTAAACTAATATAGGATCTGGCCAGATTTCTGTCATGTCCTGTTAAATTAAGTAAATTTCAGAGCTCTTTTGTTATTAAAAAAAAAAAGATCACGAATACAAATATAATTAGATATTATAAACATTGTCAATAATCCTCATATCTTAATCTTATCCTAGAACTATACATATTTTGTTTGAAGTTCTGCCTCTTAAATGCTCCGTGAAAGATTTAAAACAAGGATCAAACAGAAAGAAAGTGAGCAGAAGTAAATTATTTGTATTTTTGTAGAATTTAGAGTTCTATAGCAAATCGCCACATTAGAAAAGCAAACAGTATTATTCCAAACAATAACCGAGATGCTACGTCTTTTCAAGTGCTTGCTGATCAAAAGCATTATGTCTTATATGCATGATAGTGCATGTATTTGATCTCTGATGAGTGAGGGATTTACATACACCGATACCTGCCTTAGTGTCGTATTTCAGGTAGCTGATCTGGTAGCATTCCTTCTTAACTTTTTTGTTTAATCCTTAATACATCAAAGTTAAGACGATTTGTGAAGTTGTGACCATCACAGAAAGTGTATGTAACTTAGGGCTCAGCCTTGCGTGAGTTTTTTCGTGAAGATTAAAACTATTGTTTTACCCTCCTACAGCTGCTTCAAAGCAATGTAAAATCTTAGATCGTTTTAACAGAAAGTGATATATCTGTACATTTTTTTTGGTTACTATAGCAGGTGTTCAAAGTGACATCTGGCTTTTTATCTACCTGCAAACCAGACACAATTTTCTATTTTCTTTTTCTTGTATACATCAAAAGATAATGGTAATTTAATCTATTTTTGAAGCAGGATTTTAAAAATAATCAATTTATTGACCGTTTGTTTCCAAATGTAATAAAAAATATAATTTAAATTGAATTTCGAATAAAATCTGTTTAAATGTGTCACTTTTCAAATATTTTGCAATTCAGTTACAGAGATTACAAACACAATTTTAGAGTTTTAAGATTCAGCGCAGTCTAGGAGGGCTACGTTTTTCTGGTTGATTTTTTAATATTTAATTGAAATTAACCTCCAAATTTCATGAAATCAAAGCAAAAGGCATAGAAATTATTAGTAATATGTTTAATTTAAAAAAAAGCCTCATTTAGTAAGATTTAAAGAGAGTAAAGATTAAACTTGAGAACTTACAATGTTGAGAAACTCACAAGTTTACTTATAGTAACACATTTATTTTTTCTCATGGTATCCCTTGTTGAAACTTAGTTCCTTTCCATTTGCATGTACTGTCTTGAAAACTATAATGATATTTTTCCAACCATGTATATTACTTTGTGGTCACTTGCACTAGCACTCGCCAATGTTATGGTCTAGATTGAACAGGGGTTGCCCGGTCCGTGGAACACTGGTGGTCTGCTAGAAGATGTTGGTCCGTGACACCATCAAGCAGGAATTAATCTCCTCTGATGGTGTCACCCCCGAAGTGCTGCAACTCCCTACAGTGCATGGCTGGACATCAGTGAAAACCGAAGGAGGAGGAGTTAAATTACAATATCCCTATGCACGTTGCGTAGTACTGCGCAACTTGCGTAGCTAGATTGTATTTTTAACACCTCCCACCCGGCACGCTGCTCAGAGGAAGATGCTTCCATTTTAAAGCCAGCAGAGGTTGGTATAGTCTTGGCTTGAAATAGTGGAATTTAAGTATATAAAAAAGAAAATCTTAAAAAAAAAATTATTTCTGATATTTCATTTATTTTCTTCCCTTTACCTGTCTCTTTGTAGTAGTTTTCCTTATTCCTTCAGATGGACTTACATCACTGTTTGTCTTCCTCCCCTCCATCTTCTTTTTTTAAAATTAAATATTAATAATTTTCATTCTAATAATTTTCCCGTGCACAAAACCATTCCACCTGAATTTCAGTAACTGCCATCCAGCAGATCAGCCATATCCCATCAGTATTATAGTAATTGCCAGTAACATCCATATTGAGAGCTTTCTGATAAAAACTTCATGTATAAATCCAATGTCTGTCTATGATCATAAGTAGTTTTGAATAGTTCCTAACTGGGGGGTAACTTTGAAGTCTTGTGGTCCTTTAAAACATAATTATTTTATTTTTTTACCACTTTCTACCTCTCTGTTCCTATATATATATATATATATATATATATATATATATATATATATATATATATATATATATATATATATACAGGTGGCCCTCGGTTTACGCCGGTTCAATTTGCACCATTTCAGAATAACAACCTTTTTTTCAGTCATGGGACTGCTATTGAAATGCATTGAAAAGCAGTGCACTAATTAAAATAGCCAGTAGGTGGAGCTGTCTGCTAGTGTTTCAGCATAGTCAATTAATTTTAACAGCCTGAAATGTATCTGTGTACACAGATCAGACCAGAGCTATCAAGCAAGATTTAGCAGCCACTTCCCTATTATCTTCCTGTCCAGCTGCTTGAGGTGAGGGTGCCTAACTGCCTTTTAATCACTGCAGATTGAAATGCACATAATAGGTGCAGACCCAATATTATCTAACATGCTAACAATGCAGAGAACTGTTTGCAGAAAAATGCAAGTAAAAAACGTTTTTGTTCATTAAACTTAGTTTGATGATGATACAATCAATATTATTAGGTTTATAATGCTGTTTTTGCATTTAAAGTCTTCATTTCAAACCTTTAAAAATAATGTATTAGGTGTTACTTATGACAATTTTGAGAGAGGCCTGGAACCTAACTCCCTCACTTCCCATTGACTTACATTATAAACTGGGTTTCAATTTACAACGGTTTCGATTTACAACCATTCCTCCTGGAACCTAACCCTGGCGTAAACTGAGGGCTACCTGTATATACACACACATTATATAGGTTTGTACCTTTTTAAAAAAAATCATGTTAGTGGTCCACGGGATTAGTAAACATGGTTATTTTACCTGCTCTCATCCAAGATAATCCTGAAAACCTGGCCTGTTGAGGAGGCTTGAAAACCAATGGTCTAGAATCACTCCTGTCTGCTCCATGACTGCACTTATCTGACACTTGAATTAACATGTTTTATGAGCATAGTAATGAGGTTATTCCCTGCCTCCCTGTAGTCACTGTTTTCCAGAACTTACCTGTTTGCACATGTGCCACAACTCACCTTCAAATACCTGTAAAGAAACCTAGGTTCCAAAATGGTGGCACCTATAATTAGAGGGAGGTTTGTGAATTGTATTTAGTGTTTAATGTCCCTTTAAGAGAATACACAGGCTTGTAAATACCAATACTTGATACCATTTTTATGTCTTGACTGAGGGGGAAAAAAAGATGAGTTTTATGTCCCTTTAAGCTTGGCACCCTACTTAAATAAGTAATCAATAATGTCAAATCGAAATGTGTTTGACTTTGTGGTCACTAGCATTAGCAATGGCAAATATCATGGTCTAGAATTACTCCTGTCTGTATGTTCCATGACTGTACTTATCTGGCTCTAAAGAGAACATATGGCTTGGAAATACAAAAGGGAAGATTTATTACGCTGCATTAGCAGCTTATGAGACTTTGTGGTGCAACCACAAATTTAAGAAGCAGAAAACTGCTTCTTTATCCCCTAACCACCTCAGAGGTGGCAAGATATATCATCCTAACACTAGCTTGTTCAGGGTGATTGACATGCCCTGCTCTCACATATTTGGTTGTGCAAGAGCAGGGGATGAGATTGCACAAGAACTGCTTTGGACCTGCTGGTCCTGAGAGGAAACTGAAATTGAGCCAATTATCATTACTAGTTGCATGACCTGGCTTGGGGGGTAGACTCATAATTTTGCAGTGTTTCTAACAAATTAGATCATGTCATTTTATCACTATAATGGACCTTTAAAAAAAGCTACAAACAATGTATATCTATCTACCTTTCTATTTATCTATCTATCTGTCTACATCACTTTCTATGATAGATACATAGATAGATAGATAGATAGATAGATAGATAGATAGATAGATAGATAGATAGATATACACAGACAGACTGGCAGTCAGGAAGACAGATAGACAGACAGACAGAAAAATAGATAGATAGATAGATAGATAGATAGATAGATATATGATAGATAGATAAATAAATAGATAGACTGCATATATGATTAGAACATAAACTATGAACAACTATATTGCCTATGGTTTTGCAAACACATTTTACTTAACACACTTTAAAATGAAACTAATGACTTTGTGTTAAACATTGGTCTCTAAATGTGATTGATAATTTCTACAAAGTCTGTAAAATTTAACGCAGAAACGATTCAACACATCTTCCTCAGTGTATTTTCTTTAACTGACCCTGCTTACCAGTTGTTAGATAAACTGATGGAATTCTCAAGGTGTGTGGCCTAATACTAAATATGATGCCGATTAGAAAACCACATTTCAAAGTATCTTTACATCAAAGTAATTAAATAATAAAAAGTGTTGTGCATTGCTATAGCCTTAAATACAGGTAATCACAATCATAGTATTACAAAGACATCTAACCATCTGTTTCTGGGAGAGAGACTATAGTCAGGTACAAAAGTAGAGAGAGAAAAAAGTTGTATATCATGAAAACTGATTCCGTTTTTTTCCTGCAGGCCACCTATAAACTACAGAGCACCATCTGCCAGCTGTCACAAGTGCACAGATGCTGATTCTCTGTTCTTTTTTCCTTCAGTAGTTGCCATAAGTTTGTATACAATGCATGACCTAGTTTAAAAATAACTACATAATGTAATCTAAAGACAAATGATGGAATTATCTAGGTATGTAAATGTATTGACCTTTTTTTCATAGAGACTTACCATTTAATAACAATTTCATGTTTTTCAAAGTACAAATTACAATAAATTTTATTTAAAGGGACACTGAACCCAAATTTTTTCTTTTGTAATTCAAACAGAGCATGCAATTTTAAGCAACTTTCTAATTTACTCCTATTATCAATTTTTCTTCATTCTCTTGCTATCATTATTTGAAAAAGAAGGCATCTAAGCTTTTTTTTGGTTTCAGTACTCTGGACAGCACTTTTTTATTGGTGGATGAATTTATCCACCAATCAGCAAGGACAACCCAGGTTGTTCACCAAAAATGGGCCGGCATCTAAACTTACATTCTTGCATTTCAAATAAAGATACCAAGAGAATGAAGAAAATTTGATAATAGGAGTAAATTAGAAAGTTGCTTAAAATTTCATGCTCAATCTGAATCACGAAATAAAAATTTTGGGTACAGTGTCCCTTTAAGTCAAGGAAATTGTGAATACTGAATAATAATTCTGAGAGCTGGTTATCTGTGTTCTCATACAGTTTGTCCATATCAACTTGTGCTAAAATGACCACCATAAAGGACCATTAAATACTGTAGACAAGCATGATAAACAGATACACTCTTTCAAATACTTTGGTATGTTGTTAGACCCCAATCTATCTTTTGGCCTCCATATAGAAAAACTTGCATCTAAACTTTATCCAAAACTAGGTGCCCTGTATAGAAACAAATCCTGCCTCAGCCCTACAGTAAAGGAAAAGATTGTACTGCAAATGCAGATGCCAATCATTGATTATGGGGATGTAGTATATGCACCTGCACCGCAAACTCACCTTAATAAACTTAATACATTCTATAACTCGTTCTGCTGCTTTGTGCTACAATGTAACTACAGGACCCACCATTGTGACATGCTAAAAGAACTAAACTGACTGTCGCTGGAATCCAGACGCACCCTCCATCTTTCCAGCTTTGTGTTTAAGAGCTTTTCTGGGAAGCTCCCACCCTACCTGAGCAGAATGCTCTCCCCGGCTGTTCCAACCTTCTATAACCTCCGATCCAGTACCAGCACATTATTTAGCTTGCCTCAATACAAAAAGAAAGCAGCTTGATCCTCCTTTTTCTACAGAGCACCACAATTATGGAACGATCTCCAGCACACTTTCAAACCTTCCCCAAGCCTAAAATGCTTTAAGAGATCAAAACAGAATGCACCTGTCATGGTTGATTAAATATTTCCTACCTGTTCTATGTTAAATTTTGCATATATTATGTATTAATATTTTTTTTGTATTTTATTGTACCCTATTGTATCAATGCAAGGTTTTGTGGACCCAGGACATACTTGAAAACGAGAGAAATCTCAATGTATCCTTCCTGGTAAAATATTTTATAAATAAATAAATAATACATATTAAAATGACAAAACAGTAACATATAGGGGCGGATTTATCAAGCCCTGTATGCTGCCTTATGCAGCTGTTTCCGCGCAAGCCTTCAGGCTCGCCGGAAAGAGGTGTTAAGAAGCAGCGGTCTTAAGACCGCTGTGTTAAGGAGCAGCAGTCTTAAGATCACTGCTTCTTAACACCGCTGTTTCCACTGCTCCTTAATTTGTCCGCCACCTCTGAGGCGGCGGACAGCAATCAGCCCCGATCGGATACGATCGGGTTGATTGACACCCCCGCGAATGTGCAGTGGGCAGCATTGCACAAGCATTTCACTAGAACTGCTTGTGCAATGATAAATGCAGACAGTGTATGCTGTCGGCATTTATCGATGTGCGGCGGACATGATCCACTGTTGCTGATCATGTCTGCTCGCACTTTGATAATTCGGCCCCATAGTCTGAATTTTAAATAAGCAATATTTTTTCTGAATATTTTCAAAAATTTTCCCATTTCCCTGCCCCATGTATCACTTGACAGCCATCAGTGAATCAAAGGCTCATATATGTATATACTGTAAACTCCCACATGAGCACATGCTCAACAGGAACTGGTGCCTCAAAAAGTGTGCATATAAAAAAAGACTGTGCGTAATTTGATAATGGAAGTGAATTAAAAAGTTTTTTTTAAAAATTACATGCTCTGTCTGGATCACAAAACTTTAAATTTGACTTTAGTGTCCTTTTAATGAAAAATCATTATGCTGACTTTTCTCAAAAGTCAAGGTATAAAGTCAGACATTACACATGATTTGTACAGCCTGAACTGGCTCAAGTCGGTTTTATTAGAAAATCATCCAACTACTTAAAGTACAGCAAATAGTCTGTCTACAAATTACCCACTTGTAACCTTCTGAAGACCAACTTGTCCAATCCAGTTGACTTTATGGCTAGTCAGTTATGTTAAGTTGCATGATTTTCATCTACTGACTTGCTGTAATTAGGATTTAAGAACCCAGCTTTCAACAGGTCTCAGGTGTGATGATATTTACCAAATACAGTTGTCAGTTGTTATTAGGGCAATTTGGACAGACAAAGCTAATTTAATACTGTTAATAACAAAGCAATTACGCTTCCCATTCAACTGTTATAGCTATTGCCTGAAAATTAGATAAATGTAATAAATAAAATACAATAATCATTCAAAAAATAATATAATAATAATAATAATAATATTTATTTATTTTTATTGATAATGTAATGTTATTACATTTTAAATGTGATGCTATGATTGTTGATAAAATCCTTATATAACAGAATAAGAAGAACATTGATGTAAACTGGTTAGTCAAACTTTAGCAAACTTCAAAGTATATTTAGGTTGGTTTAATTTTTTTTTAATGCTGTATTTTTGAGAATATATATAACATTGACCTGACATTACCTGCCAGACTTTAATAACCAACGTCATGGGACATCTCTAACTATTTTTTACATGTCTGTTGGTTGCAGCTTTTTTTGAGTAGATACTGTATCCTAATAAAACTGTATTGGAGTTCTCAAGTTAAAGGGACAGTGCACACAAATTTTCATTTAACTGCATGTCATGGGCGCTACTATAAAGAACAATATGCACAAATACTGATCTAAAAATCCAGTATAAATTATTTTAAAGTCTTTCTTAGAAGATCCCAGTTTAGCTCTGTTGATGAGGTTGACTGGGACACCCAGTGAAAGGGTCTGGAAAAACAAGAAGAGCAGACACTAACACCCCCACCCCTTTCCCTGCATATAAAAAGACAGATAACATAAACAGGAGCCAACAATAGTCTGTAAACGCGTGTATATATCTGACACTGTGGCGCTTGGGTAGGAGTCTGAAAATCAGCACAATGTAATTAAAAAAATAAGCAAAACTAAACATTTTTACAAAAACATTCGCAGACGGACTATATAAGTGGATCATCTACAAAACATTTATGCAAAGAAAAATCTAGGGTTCGATTTACCAAAGGCCAGTGGCAAGCTGCAGCAGACAGGGGCGCATATGTACGCCCCTGTCCACCCTAGCTTGATAAATCGACCCCCTAGTGTACCATGTCCCTTTAAAACAAAACTTGAGAAGACAATCTCTTTATCTCTTTCTATATAAACAACACTATTTATATGTGTGGTCACAAAGTAAAATAAAGCAATTTATTCACTGCATTGTATTTTACCTTTTTCTATGCATCTGTCATTGTTGTAGTTGATGTTCATTTATCTAATGTTCATGTTTACAATACATTTATAAAACACCAACATATTCTATAGCACTATGCAATGATTTTTTGTGAATTTCTTTTTTAATAAGAATATAAATATCGACATGGCTTGACTTGTATGTAAGAAAATACACAAACACTCATGAGGTGGTTATTTTTAAAATTAGCTTAAAGGGACATTAAACACAAAATTTGATTCCCTGTAAAAGCCTTGATTATAAAAGCAAAAATCTTAGCGTTACTGTGCGTTAACATGGCTCAAGCGCAATTAATAGACCTTCTATTTTTACACTAATTTCATAAGTTTAAAAATATGTTAATGCTGGAGTCTAGCTTGCCAACATCTGTATATCAGATATTGCTGCCGTGCTAAATCCCTCATATAATAGACTTCATAGGGGTGCACAGTAAAATTCATGTTGGATAGTACTTGAATGTTAAGCCGCGGGTGCGCTAAGCTGAGGGTGCGCTAAGCCATAGTGGAGTTCTTCATTCAGTCTTGTGCTATGCTAGTAAAAAAAAAAAAAAAGGTTTACTTTAGGTCTTAAAAAGCACTAAACTTTACAGCGGTATTCTGGATTGTAATGATAGTGTATAGAACCTTGAAACAGCCTGATGCACGTGAAAATAGGGTGAGTGCAAATCCCTTCAAACTTCCATAAACAATATCCACAGCACCATTATACAGCAATCCTTTATTGGAACATCTTCTGTATGGTACAGATACAACAATCATAAGTGACATTCTGGGATACAATCACTTAATCATGCATTAGGGGCTGTATCCTGAAATGTTGCCTATGTTTGATGTATCTGTACCATATAGAAGATGTTCCAATAAAGAAGGATTGCTGTAATATGGTGCTGTGGGTGTCATTTCTAATACAAGAGAAATGAGCTGCACTATCCATTAAAAGTATATGTTGCACAAAAAAGTTTCAGCCCTGTTATAATGCATTGGGAAAATATTTAACCATCCACTTGCAATACCAGACTTTGCGCTATTCTTTGCTTGAGGTTGCACAAAAGATAACACACCCTGCGCTATAAATTGCTCTCCACTTGAAATCTAGCCCAGAGAATAATTAACCCTTTGATGACAGGGTTAATTTGCTACATCAGAACAACGTGATTGACTGATATGTGCAGAAGCATATTTACATCTGTTCCTAAGTGACCGCAGCAAAGGAAGCAAAACAACAAAAAACAGTGTTAAATTATTTTAAAGCATTTATGTTGTATGCAGCAGTTTTGCAATGCAATAAATATTTTTTATGCTTAAAGGGACATGAAACCCAAACATTTTCTTTCATGATTCAGATAGAGAATACAATTTTAAACAACTTTCTAATTTACTTTTATTATTTAATTTGTTTTATTCTCTTGGCATCATTTGTTGAAGGAGCAGCAATGCACTACTGGTTTCTAACTAAGCAATTGGGTGAGCCAATGACAATCGGTATATATATATGCAGCGACCAATCAGCAGCTAGAACCTAGATTCTCTGCTGCTCCTGAGCTTTCATAGATAAACCTTTTAGCAAAGAATAACAAGAGAATGAAGCAAATTAAATAATAGAAGTAAATTGGAAAGTTGTTTAAAAACATATTCTCTATCTGAATCACGAAAGAACAATTTTGGGTTTCATGTCCCTTTAAGTAACACAAAATATCTTCAACATTCCTTTTAAAGTAGTTGGCTCTGAATAAAGTGTGACATCTTATGAGAGCTGATCATAGTCTAGCTGCTGCTGTGAGAATGATCATCTAGATGCATGATCAGTATATGCACTGTCATGAGAGTTTTCTTTCTATATCCTGCACTTATTCTGTGAGACCTCCTTTTTCAAGTTAAAAAGCGCCACTCATTTTAATGATTAGGTTGAATAAAATATACTAATCTCTCATTGCATCTAAGCTAAATTCAGTGTTGCCTTGATCCCTGCAATAGTGTTATTCGCTGTAATTGCTTCTCATAAGACCATGCACTGTGACCTTTCATTATTGCAGAACTCACTGTTATTAATAGTCACACTCATACCATGTAGTAGCTTTTTGTTTGTAAAGGATTGTGCTTTGATACTATTAATAACCTGCATTAATCATTGTAATAGTAGGTTTTGAAGCTTTCTAATATTCTTAGACACAATCAGAACTTGTTAACAAACTGATCACAAGAAGCCTTTCATGTGCACATATGAGCATTGCAGATGGGAAGCCAAGGCCTTAGTAACAGGACAGCTGTTAGATCCTTTACCTATGACACAGGTGTCAAGTTGCATGCAAGCTCTGTCAGCTCTCACTTGTTTTGCTATGGCTGCTTCACACACAAACTATTTCATGTTAAATAAGCCACATCAATCCTGCAGGTGAGTTTCCCCAAGCCACTCGCTTTGATTTAGTCATAATGGTTACTTTCAAAGCTTTTTTTTTGGCTCTTTTCATGTGTATGACCAAACTTTTTTTTTTTTTTTTTGGTTCAAACAGTCAAAACTTCCAAAATATGTAGAAAAAAAAATACACTCTTAAAAATATTAAATAACAGAGTAAGTTTCTTGGAAGACTATAGAAGCATGATAAATATCATTAAAAGTAATATATGCTTTGATGATCACTTTATAATCGATGTCAGGTGTAGTGTACATTTTTTTCCATTTTGGGCTAGATAAGGAGTGGAGCGCTAACAGTTTACTCGTGAGCCAAAAGGGATTTATCGTGGGTGTTTGCGTGTGATGGGTTTTTCACTCTTATTAAAAGTTGAAAGTAAACGCGATTGCTTGAGCGCAATTTAAGTTAATGCACAACAGGTTAGCGCAACCTCAGAGCTCCAGTTAACTGTTTCATGAAACACAAAAGTGTCACAAAACACATTAAAAAATCCATTACAAAGTGCACTTACACTCATATAACACCATATTATACAAAATATTAAAAAAAATCCACAAAAAAAGTTAGAAAGGCTCCAAAGATATGAGGTCTCAGGTTTTAGAAAAAAAGGTAGACTTTAAAGGGACAGTGAACACCAGAATTTTTGTTGTTTAAAAAGATAGATAATCCATTTAATCCCCAGTTTTGCATAACAAACACAGTTATAATAATACACATTTTACCCATGTAATTACCTTGTATCTAAGCCTCTGCAGACTGCCCTCTTATTTCAGTTAATTTGACAGACTTTCACTTTAGCCAATCAGTGCTCACTCCTCAGTAAATTCACATGCGTGAGTTCAATGTTATCTATGTGAAACACATATGAACTAATGCCCTCTAGTGGTGAAAAACTGGCAAAATGCTTTCAGATTAGAGGCGGCCTTGAAGGTCTAAGAAATTAGCATATCAACCTCCTAGATTTAGCTTTCAACTAAGAATACCAATAGAACAAAGCAAAGTTGGTGATAAAAGTAAATTGGAAAGTTGTTTAAAATTGCAAGCCCTATTTGAATCATGAAAGTTTTTTTTGGACTTGACTGTCCCTTTAACATAGAGATACTTACATCTACATGTCTAAAGATGGATATATATATATATATATATATATATATATATATATATATATGTGTGTGTGTGTGTGTGTGTATATATATATACATGTACACATATGTATTTATATGTGTATATATGTATTTACAGACATTTATACACATATAAACACATAAATACATATGTACAGACATATAGACATATATAGAAGTGCATTGGAGCTTTTTGCAGTTAGGTAGATGAAAAACATGAAAAATCATATTTATGCAATATTCATATTTAATAAAGGGTTTAACTGTATATCCTGTAAATATTTCAGATTCCAATGTTCTGCACATAGCATAATTTATTCTATGTATTTATAAATAGATATTCCTATATATATCTGTACAGTATATATCTATACTTATATATTATCATGTTATATAGGTATAGATGTATATTGTACCAAAATACCATCAGATATATGCAAACATGTGTATTTATGAATAAATAGAACAATATTATTCTATGTGAAGAACATAGGACTGTGAAATATTCATATTTTCATGTCGGGTTAGTGCACTTGAGAACATGCAATCGTGTTTGCACGTGACTATGGTGTTAGGTATTTTTCTACTTTTTTTGCTCCATTGACTTCTATGGGGGAATACGTTATTGTGCACGTTTTTTACGCTCATCAGGTTAGCGTGCAAGTGAAAACAGTTTACTTTCAACTTGTAACATGAGAGCAACCTGACCTGCGCAAAAAGCTTATTTCTAGCATAGTATACGCTCAAGTTAAAGGGACAGTCAACACCAGATTTTTTGTTGTTTTAAAAGATAGATAATCCCTTTATTACCCATTCTCCAGTTTTGCAAAACCAACACAGTTATAATAATACACGTTTTACCTCTGCAATTACCTTGTATCTAAGCCTCTACAGACTGCGCCCCTTATTTCAGTTCTTTTGAAAGACTTGCATTTTAGCCAATCAGTGCTCACTCCTCGGTATATTCACGTGCATGAGCTCAATGTTATCTATATGAAACACATGAACTAAAGCCCTCTAGTGGTGAAAAACTGTCAAAATGCATTTAGATTAGAGGAGGCCTTCAAGGTCTAAGAAATTAGCATATGAATCTCCTAGGTTTAGCTTTCAACTAAGAATACCAAAAGAACAAAGCAAAATTGGTGATTGGAAAGTTGTTTAAAATTACATGCCCTATTTGAATTATGAAAGTTTTTTGTGGACTTGACTGTCCCTTTAAATAACGCTCCACTTGTAATCTGACCCTTTATGTATATACTGTATAATATATAAGGATTTTTTCCTATTTAACGTTTTTTTTAATTAATTTTAGTAAGCATGCTTTTTTATATGATGCCCTTTCAGAATAAATAAACCAAATATACATAAAAATACTGACAACAAAAAAGAGCTTTAGGCCCCCCCACAAAATCTCCTGTTAGTGATTATACGTTCAGTTGTAAAAGTAATATAATACTCAGAAATGTTCTCTTTTCCATCTAAAAGAAAGTACTTCAAAATATTTTATGGGGCATTATATTTTAAAAATGGATAATCTTGTGTTTAATAAACTTATATTGTGGAAGTTGTTCCTGTTAGCCAGTGAGCAATGTATGCCTAGGGATTAGTTGTACGTATACTTTCAGCAGATTTATAAAATGTTTAACTACTGTCCCTTTAATATTGAGTAGTAGTTTGTAGCTTCATGGTACTTCATGGTTTGCAACAATACAAAAAAATACTTGTTTGACAATAAAACAGGCCTGTTTAAGCAATTGGCTTATAAAATAATCAGGTAAAGTAATCTAGTATTATGAGTCTCCGTCTCTGAACTGGATTCAGTAGAGATCTTCCATTTCATTGCTTGTGATTAGAATTTCTACAGGAAATAGAAATTGTCCTAAAACATTTGTTTTTATCTTTTCCCAGTCCTGTTTAAGAAACAAGAAGACAAATCCAGAAGTTTGAGGAAGTGGTGGTGGGATGTGTGGTTCATGGTGCATTTATTTTTGTTTTATAAAGTGAGTATTTCAGGGTGGCATGTTCCTTGGGGCTTCCTTGATAGCTGTCAAGATCTACACCACTTTCACAAAATGCTATTCTATTGTGTTAAGTACACTTTGAAGCTGAATTTTAACTCTGCTACTTCTAAACAGATGTGTGATTGTAATAAGCACAACAACATGACATCATACAACAACATGACATCATACAACAACATGACATCATACAACAATATGACATCATACAACAATATGACCTGGGCTATCATTGCTGTGAGGATATCATCTATTTAGTAACTTCATGTCAAGCCGAGTGGTACTATGTGCAACTAAACAACATTGTTTCACATAGCAACTACGTCCACATCTATTCCCTACTTTTTAAAGGAATATGAAATACAAAAGCATAATAAAAAGAAAATGCAATAGCACTTACTCTGAATGTCAATTGAGCAATATTTTTATTTCTGACAAATCTATCTGAGTTATTAAAGGTTCCTTTTGACTTTAGTCTCCCTTTAAACCAAATTCCTTTGAAAAAAAAAATGCACTCGTTGTAGATTGTACACAAAGCAGCACGTGTATGCTCTATAAATACTATTTAATTAGTTTCACGGGGATGTCAAGGCTTTCCTGTTTCCTGTACAAAGCTACTTAATCAGTGCATTGTACATAAGCAATAATGGTGACAATACCAATCCCTTTGGCTTTGGCACCCAATACTTTATATTATCACTATTTTATCTTTAAAGTCTGATATATATATATATATATATATATATATATATATATATATATATACATTTTATTACTATAAAAAAGCACAAAATTGTTGGAGAGCAATCCATCTATTATTTTTTGGCACCACTTTTTCAAGTCGTAGAGACCTCTTATCTTCTAATGAATAAAGTTTATAGAATGATATAGATAAAAAAGGTATCCTTTGTTGGATAGATATGTCCTTGAGCTGGTTTCCTCAATAGCATTGTAGATTTATTTTTTATTGTGTTGTATTTATGCTCTCTTTATATACATAGAAGAAATCATTAAAGGTTTGGTGTTGGCATCAGTATTGCAGTAATTTAGTCTAAATTAAACTGAAAAAGAGCCTCACTATACAGTTTTATTAGAGGACGTTCCTGCTATTAACATCTATGGATGCGTGTGGTGCCCAATAAATGATATCTCGCATGTCCAATGCAAGCCGCTAGCAACGTGGAAAACAATAATTATTATAACTGCAATACTTCATAAAACAATATTTCTATGTCTTTTGTTCTGATAAAGTAGTCTTACTTAATAGAATGTATTATTATAAGTTATTTGTAGAGTGCCAATCAT
This sequence comes from Bombina bombina, assembly GCF_027579735.1. NCBI lineage: Eukaryota > Metazoa > Chordata > Amphibia > Anura > Bombinatoridae > Bombina > Bombina bombina. The sequence goes on from NC_069500.1 coordinate 539,119,863, forward strand.
TCCTCACACAGCGCTAATGAAAGGTGCCTTTAGTGGCTGACTGTGACTGGGATGTTTAACCTACACTTAGGTCCAGTATGCGTAATTCATACAGACCGCATTGCCCCATTGAAGTATGTTGTTCACGGACATTTTTTGCAGTTTCAAAGCTGACAAGGTGTCATTTTTATTTCCTTTTATTTCTCTTTAAGTGCCCGATGATCTAAAGTTCTCCTCTCAGGTCTCGTTATTACGGGGAGGTCCCTCAAAGAATTTTAGAAACACAAATTTTACCTTAAGATATGTTTATGTGAGTATACAAGGTATAGTGACTCCTTTATTAATGTAAAAGGTCTAAAATAAAATCCCAAAGATTTTGTGTTATTTCTCTCCATGACAATGAAGGAAGGAGAATTGTAATGGGGGAGACAAGGAAGATATATGCAAAAAGGTTAGTAGTAGAAGATAAGGTTCACCTTCAGTTTTTTTTGCAATTTCTTAGGCCTAGAGCAACCCCTGATGCAAAGTATGAGTCATAACAAACTATCACCTAGATTATGAGTTATGCGCGCTATAGAGAAATTAACGAACGCAACAAAAGTTGCGTTATTTAACCCTCTATAGAGCAGCCATTACAATTTTTCAAACAGCCGCCTTGTGCGTGCGATATGACTGCATTGAGCTCCATACCGCACACAATACAAGCGCTGTTTTGTTGTGCTCGTGCACGCTTTCCCAATAGACATCAATGGGGAGAACGGGTCAGAAAAAAGCCAAACACCTGCGATCGCGGAATAAAAAGCTCCTTAACGCAGCTCCATTGATGTCTAAGGTGGGAAAGAAAATAACGTTTAAACCTAACACCCTAACATAAACCCCACGTCTAAACACCCCTAATCTGCCCCCCACCGACATCGCCAGCACCTACATAATGTTATTAACCCCTAATCTGCTGCTCCCGATATCGCCGCCACCTAAATAAAGCTATTAACCCCTAATCTGACACTCCCAATATCACCACCATTATACTAAAGTTATTAACCCCTATTCTAGAAAAAGGGGGAAGTGATACAAAGATTCTACACTCAGACTCTTTGCTAGTCCCGAAGGTGGTGTAACCTCTAAACACTGACACCTAAATAAAATATAGAAGAAATAAAAGGGGGTTGGGATAGCGCTTAAACAGCTTGAGTCTTGTGAGGTAAGTTAGTGTATGTGATCTCAGATTAGTCAGTGGCTTAAAAATGAAGGTGTCCCTGATTAGGGTTATTAATTGTTATGCTAACTGCCTAGTGTGTTAAAGGGGAATATCTGGTTTTTTGTTTGTCATATGACCGGAGTTGTGCAGATAGTTCCTATATCTCAGATAGTATCTATATCTCAGAGATGTGTAATGACCTTATATCTTATGATTTGTATATCATACATATGTTAGTAAAGATCTGTTTATAGTAATATGTTTATACTTATATATTCATAAAAATATGAAATCAACGATAGTAGTGTGTTACCAATAGGTTTTATTCTAATACAGATGAGAGTCCTAACGTAAATTGGGAAACAATAAAATCTAACACATGGATGCCGGCATCTGATTCTTAAAACATTGTTAAAATTACAATAACGTTAAAAGTTATATTTCTATATATAAAATCTTGCTGCTCGTTCCTGGCAACAATTGCAGTTTTTAGGAAGCGACTCTTGCTTGTAACCTTATATACAAAACATACGGTTACTTAATCTAATACACATGTATCATAAGATCTTAATTGTATCTTTCTAGTGGTATCCTTTGTATATCATACGGATACAAAATAACGGTATATTAACTGGATGTGTATTTGTACTTATACATAGATATTCCAGGTCTACGGTGGTTATCACAATTGCAAATAGTTGTTTACAGAATAATCTGTTACCGGACGTTTTTGTGAAAGAGTGTCTCTTATTATAAAAGTGTCTCTTATTATAAAAACCTTGCTTTATTGTCCATATTCTGGGTTCCTCAATTAAAGTCGTGACCGGCCGGTCTTTTGTTTGTGAAATGGTTTCGTGTCTTCTCCCTTGTTGTTTTTCTCAGGGTTTAGATCCGGGTCTTTTAGGTTTTCCAGAAGTGGTTGTTGTGATTCTCTTCTTATCTGTGTAACCCTTAGCTAGGTGATTGGGGCTGGAACTATTACTGGGTCCTGGGGCAGGAATTAAACATATAGAGTCTGTCCCTGAGAAGTGGGATATGGCTCAATGTACCTGCCCTAGCCAGCTCGAACGCAAAAGAAGCCTCTCAACCTGCTGGGTTCTTGTTCTTTGATATCCGATAACTGTCAGCAATCTCTACGCATTTCAGCCTGGGGCCTTTATCAAGATGCTTGTGTGCTGGTCAGTCTGGATTTAAATATCATATCTCTCTTCCTGATTGGATCCTTTTTTGGCCAATCGATGACGTCTGTTTTCAGTTCCTCCTACAGGAGGGTTGTCTCTTAGCCCTCTTTCTTGCATCGCTGGTATAGGCTCAACCTTAAACATAGACCTGATATTATTTCATTTATGATACTTTTATACTTACAATTTGTTTGTGAACATATATCTATACATTTAAAATTGAGCAATACCTAATTTTTTACTTCGTTCTTTGTTTACATGATTGTGTGTTTTGGGCATAGATTGAATTGTTTCTTTGTGTTTTGTTGTGTGTATTCCCTTATATTACAAATTTTTCATAATCTTTCTTTGATAGAATTAAATTAAATTGTGATCTAAATCGTGTAAGGCTGTGTCCTAACTTTAACTTAGGCTAAGAAAGTGGGGGGGGGGGGTGCTCTATTCTTGATAAATACTATTAGATATTTTATATCTAATGTTTTATAAGTGTCTAAATATTAGTTATAGGTAGTGTTCTGTGCCTACAGGGTTATATATACACCCTCTTTCATATAGAATTGTGAGTTTAATCATATTTCTAATTTCTACCTATATGATTAAACTCACAATTCTATATGAAAGAGGGTGTATATATAACCCTGTAGGCACAGAACACTACCTATAACTAATATTTAGACACTTATAAAACATTAAATATAAAATATCTAATAGTATTTATCAAGAATAGAGCACACCCCCCCCCCCTTTCTTAGCCTAAGTTAAAGTTAGGATACAGCCTTACACGATTTAGATCACAATTTAAATTAATTCTATCAAAGAAAGATTATGAAAAATTTGTAATATAAGGGAATACACACAACAAAACACAAAGAAACAATTCAATCTATGCCCAAAACACACAATCATGTAAACAAAGAACGAAGTAAAAAATTAGATATTGCTCAATTTTAAATGTATAGATATATGTTCACAAACAAATTGCAAGTATAAAAGTATCATAAATGAAATAATATCAGGTCTATGTGTAAGGTTGAGCCTATACCAGCGATGCAAGAAAGAGGGCTAAGAGACAACCCTCCAGTAGGAGGAACTGAAAACAGACGTCATCGATTGGCCAAAAAAGGATCCAATCAGGAAGAGAGATATGATATTTAAATCCAGACTGACCAGCACACAAGCATCTTGATAAAGGCCCCAGGCTGAAACGCGTAGAGATTGCTGACAGTTATCGGATATCAAAGAACAAGAACCCAGCAGGTTGAGAGGCTTCTTTTGCGTTCGAGCTGGCTAGGGCAGGTACATTGAGCCATATCCCACTTCTCAGGGACAGACTCTATATGTTTAATTCCTGCCCCAGGACCCAGTAATCGTTCCAGCCCCAATCACCTAGCTAAGGGTTACACAGATAAGAAGAGAATCACAACAACCACTTCTGGAAAACCTAAAAGACCCGGATCTAAACCCTGAGAAAAACAACAAGGGAGAAGACACAGAACCATTTCACAAACAAAAGACCGGCCGGTCACGACTTTAATTGAGGAACCCAGAATATGTACAATAAATCAAGGTTTTTATAATAAGAGACACTTTTATAATAAGAGACACTCTTTCACAAAAACTTCCGGTAACAGATTATTCTGTAAACAACTATTTGCAATTGTGATAGCCACCGTAGACCTGGAATATCTATGTATAAGTACAAATACACATCCAGTTAATATACCGTTATTTTGTATCCGTATGATATACAAAGGATACCACTAGAAAGATACAATTAAGATCTTATGATACATGTGTATTAGATTAAGTAACCGTATGTTTTGTATATAAGGTTACAAGCAAGAGTCGCTTCCTAAAAACTGCAATTGTTGCCAGGAACGAGCAGCAAGATTTTATATATAGAAATATAACTTTTAACGTTATTGTAATTTTAACAATGTTTTAAGAATCAGATGCCGGCATCCATGTGTTAGATTTTATTGTTTCCCAATTTACGTTAGGACTCTCATCTGTATTAGAATAAAACCTATTTGTAACACACTACTATCGTTGATTTCATATTTTTATGAATATATAAGTATAAACATATTACTATAAACAGATCTTTACTAACATATGTATGATATACAAATCAGAAGATATAAGGTCATTACACATCTCTAAAATATAGATACTATCTGAGATATAGGAACTATCTGCACAACTCCGGTCATATGACAAACAATAAACCAGATATTAACCCCTATTCCCCTGCACCCCAACATTGCCCACACTATAATAAATCTATAAGCCCCTATTCCGCCGTTCCCTGACATTGTCAACACTAAATAAAGTTATTAACCCCTAAACCTCTGGCCTCCCACATCACTACCACTAAATATACCTATTAACCCCTAAACCGCAAGCCCCTTACATCGCAACAACCTAAATTAAACTATATTAACCCCTAAACCTAACCCTAATGTAACCCTAACTGTAACCCTAAACCTAACCCTAAACCTAACACCCCCTAACGTTAACATAATTAGAATAGAATTAAGTTAAACTTATAATTATTAACTAAATAATTCCTTTTTAAAACTAAATACTTACCTGTGAAATAAAACCTAAGCTAGCTAAAGTATAACTAATAGTTATATTGTAGCTAGCTTAGGTTTTATTTTTATTTCACAGGTAAGTTTGTATTTATTTTAACTAGGTAGACTAGTTAGTAAATAGTTATTAACTATTTACTAACTACCTAGTAAAAATAAATTCAAACTTACCTGTGAAATAACCTAGCCTGCCTTACACTAAAACCTAACATTACAAAAAATAACAAACACTAAAATTACTAAAAATAAAAAAACCTACCATTACAAAAAATAACAAACGAAATTATCTAAAACAATAAAAAATATTCCTATTCTAATACCCTTTAAAAAAAGCATCCCAAAATAAAAAAAGCCTATTCAAGAATAAACTACCAAGGGCCCTTATAAAATTATTGCCCTTATTTTGTAGGGCATTGCCCTAAAGTTAACAGCTCTTTTGCTACAAAACAAAGCAAACACCCCCTAACAGTATACAAACCCCCACCCCCCAAACCCACAAAATAGAAATAAAGTAAAATCTAATCTACCCATTGCCCTGAAAAGGGCATTTGTATGGGCATTGCCCTTAAAGGGACATTTAGCTCTTTTTCCTGCCCTTAAAAGGGCATTCAGCTCTTTTATGAAATGCCCAAGCCCTAATCTAAAAATTAAAAACCCACCCAAAAACGAAAAAAATACATTGCACAAAATAATAAACAAATTATCAAAAATAATAAAAATTATTCCTATTCTAATCCCCATTTTAAAAAAAACACCCCAAAATAAAAAAAATAATCTAGAATAAATTACCAATAGCCCTTAAAAGGGCCTTTTGTAGGACATTGCCCTAAGTTAAACAGCTCTTTCACTTGAAAAAAAAATACAAAGACCCACTAACATTACAAGCCCCCCCCAAACCCACAAAATAAAAAAAAACTATCTAAAAAAACCTAATCTACCCATTGCCCTGAAAAGAGCATTTGTATGGGCATTGTCCTTAAAAGGGAATTTTGCTCTTTTGCATTGCCCTGAAAAGGGCATTCAGCTCTCTTAAGAAAAGCCCAAACCCTAAACTAAAAAAGACCAGACCGCACCTTCTATCTTCATCCCAGCGGCACGGGTCCATCCTTAAGACATCCGGCGAGGAGCATCCTCATCATAAGGTCGCTGCCGTATACTGAATCTTCAATGCAAGATACGCGATTTAAAATGGCGTCCCTTGCATTCCTATTGGCCGATTTGATTTTGGAAATTCAAATCAGCCAATAGGATGAGGGCAACTTAAATCCTATTGGCTGTTCAAAACAGCCAATAGGATGAGAGCTACTGACATTCTATTGGCTGTTCAAATCAGCCAAAAGAATTTCAGTAGCTCTCATCCTATTGGCTGATTTGAACAGCCAATAGGATCTCAGTAGTTCTCATCCTATTGGCTGATTTAATTTAGAAAATCAAATCAGCCAATAGGAATACAAGGGAAGCCATTTTGAATTGTGTACCTTGCATTGAAGATTCAGTATACGGCGTTGACCGTATATAGAGGATGCTCCGCGCCGGATGTCTTCAGGATGGACCAGCTCCGCTGGGATGAAGATAGAAGATGCCGCCTGGAAGAAGATAGAAGAGTCCACCTGAAGATAGAAGAGGCCATCTGGATGAAGACTTCTCGCTGCCTGGATGAGGACTTCGCCGCCTGGATGAAGGTCGTTCAAGCGGGACTTAAAACTGTAAGTGGATCTTCTGGGGTTAGTGATAGTTTTTTCTAAGGGTTTTTTTGGGTGGGTTTTTTTTTTAGTTTAGGGATTGGGCTTTCTTAAAAGAGCTAAATGCCCTTTTCAGGGCAATGCAAAGAGCTTAATGCCCATTTAAGGGCAATTCCCATACAAATGCCCTTTTCAGGGCAATGGGTAGCTTAGGTTTTTGTTAGAGTTAGGTTTTTTATTTTGGGTGGGTTGGTTGGGTGGTGGGTTTTATTGTTGGGGGATCTTTGTATTCTTTTTAAAGGTAAAAGAGCTGTTTAACGTAGGGCAATGTCCTACAAAAGGCCCTTTTAAGGGCTATTGGTAGTTTATTGTAGGCTAGGGGGTTTTTTTGTGGGGGCTTTTTTATTTTGATAGGGCTATTATATAAGGTGTCATTTTTTTTTTTGATAATTTCGTTTGTTATTTTTTTGTAATTTAGCGTTTGTTATTTTTTGTAATTTAGTATTTTTTATTTTTTGAAATTAGATAGTTTTTCATTTTTATAGTAGTGTTAGGATTTTTTTAATGTGTATTTTTGTTTTATTTAATTGGTAGTTAGTTTAATTGTTAGTTTAAAATTAGTTTTTTAAATTTGATAGGTAAGTTTTAATTTAATTTAAGATAGGGAAATTGTTATTTTAATATAAAGTTAGGGGAGCGTTAGGTCTAGGGGTTACTAGTTTAAATTAGTTTATTGCGAGGTGGGGGGCTTTCGCTTTAGGGGTTAATAGTTTAATTTAGTATATTTCGTTGTGGGGGGCTTGTGGTTTAGGGGTTAATAGGTTTATTATAGTGGCGACGGTGTAGGGCTTAATAACTTTAGTATAGTGGGGGCGATATGGGCGGACGGCAGATTAGGGGTTAATAATATTTAAATAGTGTTTGGGATGTGGGAGGGCAGCAGTTTAGGGGTTAATAACTTTATTATAGTGGTGACGATGTCGGGGAGCGGAGGAATAGGGGTTAATGCATTTTATTAGTGGTGGCGATGTCGGGAGAGTCAGATTAGGGGTTAATAACTTACAAATAGTATTTGCGATGCGGGAGGGCCTCGGTGTAGGGGTTAATAGGTAGTTTATGGGTGTTTAGTGTACTTTGGGACAGTTTAGTTATGAGTTTTATGTAACAGTTTTGTAGAGTAAAACTCATAACTACTGCTTTTAGATTGCGAAGCGGATATTGTCGGTATAGGCTGCAACGCAAGCTTTTTAGCTAGAACGCAAAACTCATAATGGCAGCGCTATGGAAGTCCCATGAAAAAACTTAATTTTTACGTGTGCGGGACTGATGTTGCGTTACAGGATAAAAGGCTTGCGGTACAGCTATACCGACAAGACTCGTAATGGCTGCAGTGCTCTTTTAGCCATTTTTTCAGCATTAAAACACAAATGCAAAACTTGTAATCTAGGTGATTAGTTTTCAATTCAAACTCCTGTTTGGACCTGAAAAAAGGCTCTAAGTAACCAATGGCAATAAATGTGGGGGGAAATGAATTAAAGGAACAGGAAACCCAAAATGTTTCTTTCATAATTAGAGCATACAATTTTTTTTAAAAAAATTCCAGTTTACTTCTATTATCTAATTTTCTTCATTCTTTTGGTATCCTTTCTTGAATATGCAGCAATGCACTTCTGGAAGCTAGCAGAACACATCAGGTAAGCCAATAACATGATTCATATATGTGCAGCCACCAATCGGCAGCTCCTGGGCCTACCTAAGTATCCCTTTAAACAAAGGATACCAAAGAAACAGACAAATTAAATCATCGTAATAAATTGGAAAGTTGTTTAAAATCACATGCTTTATCTAAATCATGAAAGAGAAAATGTGGGTTTCATGTCCCTTTAAATATACAATTGGTATTTTTTTATATTGTTTTTGTTTATTTCTAGAATGGTCTCAGCGCTGTGTGCACTCCTCATATACAGCCAAAAATTAAAAAATGAGATGTTTTGTTCCATCCGTTAAAATTTTAAATGGGTTTAAAAGTACAGAGGTTTGTTTGCATAAGCATTACATACACACCAATAAAAGGTAATGGATTGTGGTACCAGGAACAGGCTGCTCAGAATCAGCCACAGAGCTCATGCTTGATTCACGGTGGAAAAAATAACACTAAATGACAAGCTGACAACTAGTACGGCTACTGCACGTAGGCAATGCGCTAACATGGGTTTTTTTTACACATTTATTCATTTTAAATATAACTTGGCTGGAAATAAAAATCTTAAATATGTAAAAAAAAATATCTGTCTAATATATATGATATATTTTTAGCAAATGAAGACTGTCACATCCACTAGTTAATATAGTTATAACAAATAAATGTCTGCAAACCTCTGTTGTCACCGCAAATAAAGCTTTTTGAATTGGTTTGGAAACAAACTTAAAAATACATGATTAAGTGCAATTTATCCCTTCGGTCAGTTATTCCCTGGCTGATTTCCTGAAACATAAATACAAACATGTGTTTTATACAGAGCTGGGTGATCAATGTTTAAAAAAAGAAAACAGTAATACATTTTTAATTGAATTACCATTTATGGAAGCAACAGCAGTGTCATTTTCCTTTAGGGATATGAAACAGTGATGCAGCAAATTTTGTTTAGTAAAAACAAGTGTGTTAAATCCAAGAAGGCATAAAAAGAATCAGATTGCGTTAAAAAATAGCAAATAACTTACTGGTTTTCTAGATAAATGAACACTTAGGTGTAGCCAATTCATACAGCTAGATAAGAGAACTACCATTACAAAACTGAAGTTCTACTGTCATATGATTATTGCAGCAAAAGTCTTGAAAAGTTGTCAGAATGTCCTGTGTCCTGATGCTCTTTATGGTTTTATGAATATAGGAAAACTATAATAAATTTATATTACATAAGTATTTTCTTTCTCTTGTCTATGGGGCATATCTATCAAGCTCCATACAGAGCTGCTGGTGCAATGCTGAATACGGAGAGCGTATTGCTCTCTGCATTCAGCCATGTCTGTTGGAACCTGATCCGCACTGTCGGATCAGCTCCGACAGACCTTTGTTAAATAGGCCCCTATGACTCTGCAGTAGTTTGCAGTCTTCATAACAGTAGTCCATCAAGCAGAAACATTTATCTTCAGTACAACAGGTCTTCAGAAAAAAATAACTGTAAATCTGGGAACATTCATTTGAAATAAAATTAGAACATAACTACAATTCCATACTTAACGTGTCATTACAATAGTAGCTGTCAACTAGTATTAGGCATCATGTTGGTTACCTCAAGAAGGAAATCGCTACTGGAAATGCCCAAAATCTAAACCTCTTCTATTAGATTTATGGAAACTATACATGACCCTAAATAAACAAATGGAAATTACCCTTTAAAGGGATGCTAAACCCACATTGTTTCATTAATGATTCAGATAGAGCATGCAATTTTAAGCAACTTTCTAATTTACTCCTATTATCAATTTTTCTTTGTTCTCTTGCTATGTTTATTTAAAAAGCAGGATTGTGAAGCTTAGGAGTCGGACCATTTTTGGTTCAGAAGATGGGTTACGCTTGCTTATTGGTTATCCAACTATAGCCACCAATAAGCAAGAATTTTCCAGGGAAGTTGAACCTAAAATGGGCCGGCTCATAAGCTTTACATTCATGCTTTTTAAATAAAGATAGCAAGAGAACAAAGAAAATATGACAATAGGAGTAAATTAGAAAGTTGCTTAATATTGCATGCTCTATATGAACCATGAAAGAAAACATTTGTGTTTAGTATCCCTTTAAATGTTGTGTCCCTTAATTACATTTATGTAAATTCTTATCAAGCTAAATTGCAAAATGAAGTTATATATAAAAAAAAAATATGTCCACCCAGAAAGTTACCCACTTTTATTATATGTTTGGGTTATATAGTGTAATTAAATGTATTTAAAAATAAAATAAAATAATGTAAGATTTTATTAATAAATTAGAATGTCCCTTATAAAGTGATGGTAGATTTCAGACAATGTTGCAATAAAAAATATATTAGTTTGCAAGTAAATATATTAGTTTGCAAGTGAAACCACATCATTTTTTTTTTAAAAAGTGTATCTATATTTTATAATAAAAGATTTATAATCTTAATTGGTATTGTCTGCTCCTCCGCCCCCCTTAATTTCCTCTTCCTCTTTTGGCTATGCTGTGATGTATAGAGTAGTCACATCCACTCTCTACATAGGCTTTCTAAGGGCTTTAAAGGGGCTGGACTTCAAGATTGTCAAATGACACACACGTTGATTGGATGTTCACTAGAATTGTCATCTAAAAAAAAAAGAGTTCATCCAAGTGGGCCGGCATAGCATTGCAATAGAAGCATTACTATATGCACCAATTTAATACTTTAACAGATTGATTAAAAACAGAAAAGGTACACATATACTTTTTTAATGGTAAAGATTAAATATATGGCACTTGATTAGTTAAGGTTTACCATCAATACACACATACTCCCCTTAATCTAATATAAATGCTCTGAAATTCTGATTTGAGAACAGATTATATTCATCTACAGTACAGATCTGCAAGATAAAGGGACATAAAAGTGGGAAAGGAAATTGTTATAGCATTTTATTATTACATGATTCCCGGCATATACCTATGTGTTTAACCAACATACTGGTACTGATCTGAAAACATCTGGTGAGCCATCAATGACCAGCTAGCTCACAATAGTGCTGCTCATGATACTTCCTAGCTATGCTTTTCAGCAATGGAAACTCAGAAATATAATAGAAGTTAAATGAAAATCGTTTAAAAATGGATGTTCTATCTAAATCATTAAACGTTCATCCTGACTTTCACAACCTTTTAATCTGCATTATTGTGCAAAAGGAAGTATTAACTCAAATATTGCACAATGAATCCTTTCAAAACAAGTGTTCAGCAAAGCACGGCTATTTCAGCAAACCCAATAGAGTACAAGCGTTGGCCAGTTCAGTTTAATCCATTTGAGGAATAAGATGGAATGAACAAGGAATTTATGGCAATTTCATGAATAAAAATAAAACAAAACATGCTTTAGACATCTCATTATGAAGAAAAAAACCTGCATTACTTGCTGCTCTATCTAATAAGTGGTTGGGTTAAAAAAAAATAGTTAAAAAATTAACTTGCATGGCTAGACACTAAATTTAGAGTTATTGGGGTATATTTATTATAGTGCAAGCGGACATGATACATAGTAACATAGTAACATAGTAGATAAGGTTGAAAAAAGACTGAAGTCCATCGAGTTCAACCTATACAAATCTAAAATACTTACAAAAAGCTCCAGTTAAGCTTAAATAACCCCATTAAAATGTGACCCATTTAATACTAGCAATCATATCCATGAATTTTGTTTATATACAGAAATTTATCCAGACTATTTTTAAATGTATCTATGGTATTGGCATTCACTACCTCCTTTGGTAATGAGTTCCACAATTTTATTGCTCTTACAGTGAAAAAACGTTTCCGTTGCAGGAGATTAAATCTCCTTTCCTCCAACCTTAAATTATGACCTCTTGTCAGAACCAATTTTCTTTGAATAAAAAGAGCTTCTGCCATCTCTGTATATGGGCCTTGAATATATTTATATAAAGTAATCATGTCACCTCTCAAGCGCCTTTTTTCTAAAGAGAACAGACCCAGTTTGGCTAGCCTCTCCTCATAGGTTAATTTCTCCAATCCCCTTATTAGCTTTGTGGCCCTTCTCTGAACTTTTTCTAGTTCTGCAATATCTTTTTTAGCAATCGGTCCCCAGAACTGCACTCCAAACTCAAGGTGAGGTCTTACCAGGGCTTTATATAATGACAGAATTATGCTTTCCTCCCTTGAATCAATGCCTCTTTTAATACATGCTAGTATCTTATTAGCCTTTGAAGCCGCTGCCCTGCATTGTGCACTCATCTTTAGCTTGTTATCTATTACTACAATATAGCGGATCATGTCCGCCGCACATCGATAAATGCCAACAGCGTATATCATTGCACCAGCAGTTCTTGTGAACTGCTGGTGCAATACCGCCCCCCTGCAGATTCGAGGCCAATCGGCCGCTAGCAGGGGTTGTCAATCAACCCGATTGTATTCGATCGGGTTGATTTCTGTCCGCCGCCTCAGAGCAGTCGGACACGTTATGGAGCGGCAGTCTTTAGACCGCTACTTCATAACTTCTGTTTCCGACGAGCCTCAAGCTCCATACAGAGCTTGATAAATTGACCCCATTATCTGTGATAAATCAAACAACTATAAACATATATTGCATTTGCCAATACTGTTATTGCAATAATCACATTTTATGTTTTTATCGCTCTACCTAGAATATTACTTAGCATTTTTATAAAATCATCATAAATTGCAATGCATATTTAATAAATAATTGTGTTACAAAAGATACGTTTTTATATGTATCAGTTTTAATGAAGCTTTTATATTATTTTTCCTCATGTGTTTATGTTAATACTTGCTTGATTCTAGGAATTTATTACAAAGGCTGTAAATTATTATTGTACACCTCTGCATAGAAAAAAACAAACCGTAAACCAACCCCTGTAGCTAGATTTCTTAATTCCTTAAAGGGATACTGAACCCAATTTTTTTCTTTTGTGATTCAGATAGAGCATGCAATTTTAAGCAACTTTCTAATTTACTCCTATTATCAATTTTTCTTTGTTCTCTTGCTATCTTTATTTGAAAAAGAAAGGCCAGAACCCTGGACAGCACTTGTTTATTGGTGGATTAATTTATCCACCAATCAGCAAGAACAACCCAGGTTGTTCATCAAAAATGGGCCGGCATCTAAACTTACATTCTTGCTGTTCAAATAAAAATATCAAGATAATGAAGAACATTTGATAATAGGAGTAAATTAGAAAGTTGCTAAAAATTGCATGCTCTATCTGAATCACAAAAGAAAAAAATTGGGTTCAGTGTCCCTTTAAGCATATGATGCTCAAAAAATGTTCTTTGTTCCATCTACAATTTGTTTAAATGTATTAGAGTCCTTTGGGGTTTAAAAATGATATATCCCTGTGCTGAATACCCCAGCTTATATTTTCTGTTGGAGATGACCCTCTCAGCCAGTTAGTAACTGATACTTATGTATTTGTTGTACTTGAGATTTTTGTTTTAAATTTAAACAGATTTTATGTACCATTTTAAGTGCAACTTTCCTATAAGTACTGGTGTTAGCACATGTTATCTGTTCAGCCTAGATTCTAATGCCATAAGGGAAATGAATGCATTTGGTAGTTTTTGCTTTTGCAATTTACTTAGTTTGATTTGTTTGTATTCATGTATTTTATTTCTGCATGGATGTTAAAATTACTGTCTGTTTAGGAGCTAAAAAAACATAAAAGTCTGCCATTCTAAAAGAAGAAAGGAAATCATGTGCATAAATGAAATTAATAATACGTTATGTGTGTCTCCAGCATGTGACAGCAAAGCGACAGTGATAATCAGGTTTAGTCATCACACACTGCAGGATTGGGACAAAGTGCAGAGACAAAGGCCACATTGTGCCTGTGGTCACTGACTAAGACTGCAGAATACAGGACACATGCCTTCACTGGCAACAGCACAAGTCACAAGATGTGCTCTGCTGGAGATTCTAATGTCATGCAGTCAGCGGTGATAAAGCCTAGATAGCTGGTACACTTGACAACTCCAAAGCAGAAAGGTTGAACCATCTGAGTGACAGTGAGAAATATATAGATGGGATTTTAAGTACAATCTGAATTTATAATACCTACAACTATTTTATTTTGCACTATTAAAGTTATATGAAAGCAATCTGCAAAGCAATAGCCAGACCAATCAATGAATGGTTGTTAGCAAATATATCCATGTAGCATTAATTCATCATAAATATACAAAAGTGTGCTCTTCAAATAACTGATACTATTATAGAGAAGCTGCAGCTGATACTTGTATCACTTTTGTGGTGTTTTAGTTCAAGCTTGCAGTCACCAAAACAGTGAGATATCGTTCAGTAAGTAATAAAGACACTTATGTGTGCAGACAAGTGCCTAAAACTGGTCAGGAAACCTGCATCCAATTGATAAAAAAAGTGGCTAGGTCAGAGGTGGTAGTGGACAAAATATATTTACAATTATGAATCCAGCAAAGCAAGTTTTAGAAATTGTCAGCAATTTTATTTGCACCATAATATATGATTAATTATTTAAAAAAAGTTTTGCTCAACAATTGTTTTTTAATCAGAATAAAGTGAAAGTCAAGCATAGCGTTTTTGAAACGCTAAGGTTGACTGTTGAAACAAATAAAGGGCACTTTCATTCATGAAGTTTAAGATACTTCATGCAGACAGTGCCTTTATTCGTTTCAACCGTATTTATATGACGTTTTCACCTCTTAGCCAATAGCCATGTGGTTAATCCGGTTTGCTGCCCATGGGAGCCGGATTTACCGCACGACTATTTGCTAAGAGGTGAAAACGTCACCTCTTAGCAAAATATTTTTTTGCCGTGGGCTGCTGTAGCAGCTAAGAACAGCGAACGGTTGAAACGAATAAAGGCACTTTTTGCATGAAGCATCTTATACTTCATGAATGAAAGTGCCCTTTATTTGTTTCAACAGTCAATCCTAGCGTTTCAAAAATGCTATGGTTGACTTTCACTTTAAATGTGTCCTGTCCAAATGGTGCAAAGAGCAGCACTGGGTGAGTATATTATTTGTCTGCCTACAGCAAATTGCATGTCTTCTGTCCCCTTGCCATGAAAGATCTTCCCTATAGTGCAGCTGCAAAATTCCTACATTTCATTCAAGACTTTCAAACACTATAGGGCCAGATTACAAGTGGAGAATTAACGTGCAAGCAATAAGGAGTTTATTGTTGGAGTTTGCGTGTGCCAGATTTTCCGCTCGTATTATAGTTAAAAGTAAACACGATCGCCTTAACGTCGGGTTAGTGCGACACTTTTTTACCTCTGAAGAAGAAGTATCGTTATTACTTCGAAACGCGTAAGGTTTTCACTACTAAGTGGGCTGACAGGTCCTGCTAGAATCAGCATCTACATTCCTCCATCCAACAACCGGTACTGTATTGAGAATAGCATTGTATCCCTGCACTTTACTGTTTGTGGATTATACATTGACGCTCACCACGGCACAAACGGAATAACATTGCCGGTTGCCTCTCTTGGAATATACAGACCATATTAGTGTTGCTTACTCCAGTGCCACTTTTTAAACACCCTGTTACTACAGCTCAGCAACCAGTGTCTGCACTTCTATCTCATCCAATTTCAGCACATACCTGAATATTGAGTGAAACTTAGGGTATTCCTCTGCCTTTTTTAACCTCATACCACATTTTGAAGGTTTTTAATGTAAGCACAATTTTTTATTATTTGTCTGTAATAAATAGCTCATCATTTTTACAGTATCACACTATGTCTTTGTCTCTGCTTTTTGTATTTTATCACTAATCTCTTGTGAGGACACGTGACATCCCACTACCAAAAGAGAGAACAAATACTCAGAGAGCCCAGGATTTCATTGTTACAAAGGTCATTCAAGACATTTTTCAAGATACCAACAAAGAGGGAGCCTAAGGATCATCCTTGCTTGAGTAAGAGAGTCCAGGATTCCCATTCCCACGGACAGGCAAAAGACCAGGAATTACTCTCAACATCCAAGAAACCATCTTTAACCCCTTGCTGATCACTTACCTCATAGGATTGAGGTTTGCTCTGGTAAGCACAATATACTTACTATATACCAGGATAAACATTCAGTCTCAGCTTATATCACCTTGCAGTACTACACTATGTTCTTGTTTTCTCTCTTTGCTTCTATACACCTATGAGAATATCGGACATCCAAGCTTCTGAAAGAAGAAGAAATCTACAGAGAGTCCAGGATTGCCATTTCATCAACAAGCTCCTCCAAAAACAGTAGTACTTCAACAAATACCATAGAGAGAACCAAAGGATCATTCTTGCCTTCGTAATAGAGTCCAGGATCTCCATTCCCAAGGATCAACAGACACTAGGAGATCACCAAGGGAGCATACAGTTTCCAAGGGATCATCTATACCCCATTGCTGATCACTTACCTCATAGGATTGAGGTTGGCTCTGGTAAGCGCTATAACTTACCCTATACCAGAAATTTGCTGGAAAAGAACTAACTTGTACTACCTCATTGGTTTTGAACTTTTTTATGTATACACCATACAGTATACTATTATTATAATATTCATAATTGTACAGCAGTGCGCCTACTCACTACTGAGAATTTCTCTTTCGACTCACATAGATATATATATGGTACCCAAATACCATCAGATATATGTAGAAATATGTATTTATGAAAAAATAGAGCATATTCTTATATGTGAAGAACATTGGAATGTGAAATATTCATATTTTCATGTCGGTTAGCAAACTTGAGAATATGCATTTGGGTTAGCGCCCTAGAGAACATGGGTTTGGGTTAGCGCACGAATAGGGTGCTAGCTTTTTCCCCCCACTTTTTGCTCCATTGACTGTGGGGAATACATTATCGCACTCACAATATTCTAATTGCATTAGAAGTAAGCTGTTTGTTCATGTTGGGTTAGTGTGAGAGCAATAACTTTTTACTTTTAACTTGTAATACAAGAGCAACCCGACATGCAAAAAGTTTACTTCTAACACAATCAGCGATCTAGCAAAAACATTAAATAGTGCTCCACTTGTAATCTGGCCCAATATGAGTGCAACACAACGTGCGCAAAAAGCTTACTTCTAGCGCAGTTAATGATTCAGCGGTTATGTTAAATTGTTCTCCACTTGTAATCTAGCCCTATATGGTTACTACGGTCTATAGTAGTTAACAAGAGCAGCTAATTTACTGAATTGTATTATATTGAGCAATTTAAATGTATTATGTGTAATAAAAAATTGTACTTTCTGGAATCATTTCAACATATTATTATTATTATTATTGTTATTATGATGTTTATAAAGGCTTCATTACAGAGACTATGAAAAAATAGATACACTCCAAGGTGCCTCTCCTATTAAAGTGAATGTAAACTTGAGCATAGTCGCTTAAGTCATAGTATAGAATTGAAAAAATGAATGAGACTTTCATTCATCAAATGTGTAGTATATACTTATCTTCTGAGATTTGTACCTTGTAATGCCAGAACGATAAGCGCAGTTCCTCGGCCCCCGCCATATTCATCAATTGATTGACAGATGACTCATCTGCAATCCACTAATCATTGTTTCCCCCCTGGATGTGACATTTGTGCAAAGGGTCTGAACGCCCCGGGGTGGAAACAAGGATTAGTGGATTGCAGAGTCATCTGTCAATCAAATGATGAATATGGCGGGCAGAGGAACGGTGCTTATCGTTCTAGCATTACAAGGCACAAATCTCAGAAGATAAGTATACTGTATCACATTTGATGAATGAAAGTCTCATTCATTTTTTCAATTCTATCCTATGGGGCCGATTTAGGTAGCTGCAAATGCAGCTGTTTCTGCATGAGTCTTCAGGCTCACTGGAATCATAAGTTAAGACCGCTGCTCCTTAACTCGTCCGCCACCTCTGAGACGGCAGACAGCAATCATTCTGATCGGATGATTGCGTATGCTGTCTGCATTTATCGATGACGCATCTTCATAAATCGGCCCCTAAGACTTGAGCGACTATGCTCAAGTTTACATTCACTTTAAGCTCCAATAGTAATGTCTGCATCCCTCCTCTTCCTCATTCTCTGCCAGATGTATTGTGTTTAGCTAATCAGTGCAGGAATCCCCTCTTCCCACAGCAAATAGCAGTGCACACATATTGAGTTGAGGACACTCATTTGCCAATTAAATGACATCACAGTACATGCTGTCAGACAAGAAAACATATTGCAATATGCAAATCAGTTACACTGTCCTTTAATTTACATGTTATGATCACATACATTTTTAGTAATTTATTGTTCATTTTGGTTCAAGTAATAAAATCAGACATTACAGCACACAATTCTTAAAAAAACAAAAAACATATACAGTATTATGTATTTATATAGCAGTTGTTATTTCCTAATATTTGTTGTTATTTCATTGAAAGTGTACTAGCATATAACAGAAATAAAATCTATAATTATTTTTACTAAATAGGAGTAATATAACAAAAGCACCTATATGTACCCAGTCTACACTGGCATTACCAAATTAACTGATTGCTGGAAAGTGAACTTTCAACACAGTTAGATCTCTGACTCCCTCCTTTTTATAGGTTAACAATATCAGCAAGGTTAAAGAGACATTCAGCTCTATATTAAATCTCCACATAAAGGGCCAGATTACAATAAGTGGTTTATCAGGGGTGTTTGCGCTTGTCAGGCTTACCGCTGGTATTACAAGTTGAAAGTAGATACGATTACTGCGCCCTAAGAGCCTTGGTTAATTGTTTCGCTAAGCAAAATGGTTGCACAAAAAACATCAAAAAGATATTACAACCCATAATAGGCAAATGGCTTTAACATAGAGCTACATACACAAACATGTCTAAATATGTGTGTGTATATATATATATATATATATATATATATATATATATATATTTATATATATATATATACACAAACAATTTCCAGCTCAGCCCTCCAAGTGTCAACCGCCTGGGTGCAGAAATACGCAATATAAATAATCCAGTCAAATGCACTCTCAGGTCTTTTCAATGGGTTCTTTAATGGAACGTTTTTGGGGTTCACAACCCCTTCATCAGCAGTTGTGAACCCCGAAAATGTTCCATTAAAGAACCCATTGAAAAGACCTGAGAGTGTATTTGACTGGATTATGTGTATTTGACTGGATTATTTATATATATATATATATATATATATATATATATATATATATATATATATATATATATATATACTCTTGTGGGTGTACAAATGCATTTATGTATTTATATGTGCAAACATAAATTTACAGACATATATACACATATAAACACATAAGTACAGTACATATGTATACTGTACATATCAACATATATAAGTGCATTGGATCCCTTTGAAGTCAAGTAGATGTAAACATGAAAAAAACTATTTATGCAATATTCAAATATAACCCCTTAATGACCACAATGTACCCTGTATGTCACTGGTCGTTAAGGGTTTTTTCAGGACATAAAAGCACAAGTCTAGCAAGAACACGCTATTAATTCCCTCCCTCCAGCAGGCTTTGTGGAATAGAGCAGTCTCAACGCTGGTGGCAAGACCACTCTATAAAACAATCAAGTCCCAAAAAAAGGCCAGCGACATACAGGGTACGTCGCTGGTCCTTAAGGGGTTAATAAAGGTTTTATCTATGTATTTACTGTAAACATTTGACATTCTAATGTTCTGCACTTAGCGAAATGTGTTCTATGTATTTATAAATCAATATTCCTATATTTATATGTAAATATATCTATAACTGTATATAATCATCTATATATATATATAGCCATAAATATATTTGTGCAAAATACCATCAGATATATATAGAAATATTTATTTATGAATAAATAGAACATATTCTTGTATGTAAAGTACATTGGAATGTGAAATATTTTGTCGGGTTAGTTCACATGAGAATATGCGATTGGGTTTGTGCTCAAGTAGGGTGTTAGGTTTGTTCCACTTTTTTTGCTCTATTGACTTTTATGGGGAATACGTCTTTTTGTGCTCATCAGGAGCGTTAATTAGCACTCCACTTGTAATTGGCCCAAAATTTCTAATTAAGGAAAAAACAGCACTTCAATAACATTTGTTTATTTTGCCTTATTTGGCTGTAAACTGTTTCTGAAAAGTTTACTTGTCCCACTGGCTCCAGAGATGCTTGAATGGCGCTATTATACTGAATTATGATGTTGTGTGATTTACCTGAGCTTGCTATTTCTAGAAAATGATTGGTTAGCATATAGCACAGTTTATTTACATTTGCTTCTGATTGGCCAAAGCTTAGAAGAGCAGGAATTTAAATTCCATCCGTCTCTTGCTTTGCACAGCCTTGAGAATTTTGCTAACAAATTATATATACTGTAAAAATACATATATATTCAGATGATTTTGAAATATATATATATATATATATATATATTATAATGTTTAGCCAGAAGAAAATGCACTCTCAGGACTTTCATGCTGATGAAGGAGGCAAGACCTCCGAAAACGTTACAGAAATAAAAGTAACTTATTTATGAAAGTCCTGAGAGTGCATTTTCTTCTGGCTAAATATTTTCTACAAATTTGCACCCAGGCAGTTTTCCTCTGTGGGCGAGTTCTGGTGTTTTGGATACCTATATATTATAATGTAAATGTAAAATATATATCTATAACTATCCATTATAGTCTATGGGGAGAAGTTAACACAGTCATGATATCAGAAGTCCTGATGTTAGCTGCGTAAGGTTACACTTGCACACAAATAATGTACTTTCAACTTGTAATACACATGCTTGAGTGAAAGCACTAAATAGCGATCTATTTTTAATCCGGCCCTTTGTTTTTTGAAGTAATTGCACCTTAATAATATGAACATTACCACAAACTTGAACATGTTTATACAATGTTTTTATTATTATAGATTTTTTCAACAATGTTTATTTTGCCCCAGCTTTAGTTGCATAATTCAGTGAATTTTAAAAGCATTATATTTTACTGGTGCATCCTTTTTCTCACCAGGTGAGTTTTGACAAACGTTTTATTTTTCATTTTTCTGAGTATTATCCAAAAACTGTCTAAAATGTTAGTAGCAAATATTTGCAGCCAAACTGCACACAAATGTGTGGGAACTTAGCATAATTTACCATGTGAACTTAGCAAAATCCATATGAGTTTGCAATGTTTTTTGATGATTTTACAGAAACATGTGTATAGCTCTAGGCAGCTTCCATAAAATGCTAATATAGTAACATGATTATACTGAGCAAAGGTTCAAAGTATGTTAAACATTCAGGGAAAGTTTGAGAGGACTGAGACAGACACTGTTAAGTACAATAAGTTCCAAAAGAACAACTCATTTTTCTCTTCCAGACAGGTGTGAGATGATGACAAGTCCAACAGAAATCCTATGATACCTGTCTCTTACAAATCCTTACAGTAATTTGGAAGTAAACAGACACAGCGCAGACAGGCTTATTAACATCTGTCTAGTGTTGCAGAGGACTAGACTTTCCTAACTGCCTGTCTGAGTAATTTAACAGTATCTATGTTCACAAAGATATTAGCGTTCCTGACCTTTACACATTCATGAATTGAGCAAGTAATTGGAAATACAGTCTAAATACTCCATAATCATAGAGATGTGTCTGCATAGCAGTTTGTGTATATCATTTGCAGCAAAAAAAGTGATTCCGAACATACTAATTTATTTTAAACAACAGTTAAATGTGAATAACTGATAGAAAACCACACCACCATCACACTAAAAAAAAAATGCATGCTCGTTAATTCTATGAGTATGTTATATGCATTTCCTATTCAATATTACTGTGTGCCTATTTCACTGATTTATTGATACATTTTAAAATGTATGAGGCAAGCCGCCAATAATGCACAGATTATTTGTGTTTGCACATATTCTCCTACCTCGTTGTAATCATATTATAGGGGAAATATACATCTGTATATGGACAACATATCCTACTGAAGCAGCACTATTAACTTTTAAGGGAAGCATTTTACTATAAGTCCCTTTAGTATAGTCGGAAGCAAAATGGTGATAGGATACATGTATCATTTGTATGTATCTGCTTGGTAAGGTTAGCTTTAGCAATTAGAGTTTGTTTTCTTTTAAAGATGTGACTGTAATATCAAAAGTTTCACATTATATTGTTTATGGGCCGAGTTATAATTGCATATGGAAAGTGAGATTGAACTAAAAATGTTTTGCCAGTATTTTCGTGTGCTTTGTTATGCAGCAAAGAAACGTGTAATCAGAGACAGACATTCAGACGTACAATTATTCTCTGCTCAATAATAACACATCTGCTTAGTAAAAAAAATACAAATCATTTTGTTTTCTATAGTTTTGTTTTTCTATAATATGATGCACAGGGCACAACTAATTATTCACTACCATTAGAATTACATAATACAATTGTCAGTTCTTTGTATTACACTGACAGCAGTGCATATATTATGTCTAAAGTCAATTAAATGCGCACAAATAAGAATACCTTTCTTACAAATTTGAGAACCTTGTTAGCATTGAAATAGAGAGACATGGCACGGATATACTTCTCAGGGTAATAGAGGCTTTAAGAATTACATTTTACTTCTATGGTCGAAATTGCTTTGTTTCAATGGTATTCTTTGTTAAAGAGATACTTAGGTAGGAATCTGGGGCACTCCATAGCAGGAAGTAGTGTTGTCATCTAGTGCTGTGGCAAATGGATAACATTCTTGCAAAACTGCTGCCATATATTGCTCCAGGGACTTGCACACTCCTGAGCTTAAGTACCTGCTTTTTAACAAAAGATGCAAAAAGAATGAAAAGAATTTGATAATATAAGTAAATTAGAACGTTGTTTAAAATTGCATGCTCTATCTGAATCATAAAAGAAAAAAAAAATGTGTGTTTCATATCCCTTTAATGAATTTGGAACACAGTCTTTACATTGAGGTTCCTCCGCAACCTCATAAGTGTCTGGCCCAATCTTATATGCAAGAAACACATTAGAGCATTTTCTATTTGCTCTTTTTTGCCCCTATAATAATATTGTATCTTTTTTGTACAAATTTCATATACATATAATGTTCTTTAGTTAGTCACAAATAATAATAACGTTCTTTTAGATAAGAGAGATTCATGAAATATTTTTTGTGAATCCAATCATAACTATTTTTAAACCCCTCTTGCTTTTCTCATGAGCATTTGTTTCCTAGTCTAATTCATAGCAGGAGAATGCAGTGTACAGTCTGCAGACAAGACACATGACCCACAATGCTCCTGGGGCTATAAATAACTTACTACATCAATGATGTTACAGTGTAGAAGGTCAAAAACCAGAAAGGGATTCCAGACAAAACATAAGGTGAAAAAGTAACATTGTTTTCACTGGGACAATCATTTCACTTTCCTGTCTAGTCCGAGCAGTCTAAGTTTGCACACAAGCCTGTACTTTTACTACAGTGCCTGAGTCACTGTGTGTGAATCATAACATACCATCCACATTACAGTAGCTAAGTACATATGTAGATGGTTTCAGTCATATACTTTAAAGTCAAGGTCAATTTTCATGTGAAAGTGTTTTAAAAAACTATTAAAAACAGGGGCACTTTCATTCCTGAAAATTGACATAGCACGTATTTTAAAAATACTTACCTTGTTCTTCTGAAACGCCGGATCGCCGTTCTGAAACGATGCCCCACCTGTTTCTTCCTGGTTTACTTACCCTGCAATGACGAAACCGGCTTCCTCCAATCACAGCATTGCCTGAGGAAATTATTACCCCGGGGGGGAAGCCGTGATTGGAGGATGCCAGAATCATCATTGCTGACGTATGAAGAGGCTTGCGACGGGCTGGTGAAGTACTGGAGCGGCTTCAAGAAGAAAGGGTAAGTATATTTTTAAAAATTGGCTGAAATGTCAATTTTCATGAATGAAAGTGCCTTTGTTTTTAATAGTTTTTTTAAAAACCGGGCACTTTCACATGAAAATTGACCTTCACTTTAAGAAAACATTAAAGGGACATTATACACTCATATTTTTTTTGCATACATGTTTTGTAGATTATCTATTTATATAGCCCATAAAGTTTTTTGTTTTTTTTAAATGTAGAGTTTGGCTTATGTTTAAAGAACATTGCTCTGATTTTCAGACTCCTAACCAAGCCCCAAAGTTTTTTCAGAATACCGTCAGCTACCTACTCCAGCTTGCTCCTGTTTGTGTAAAGGGTCTTTTCATATGCAAAAGAAGGGGGAGGGGGGAGGGTCTTATTTACCACTTGCAGTGGGCTTTCCAACTGCCTTTTCAACAGAGCTAAACTGAGAGCTTCTAAGTAGGTTTTTACACAGTTTTATACTGGATTTTTATATCAGTATCTGTGCATCTTATTCTTTATAGTAGTGCCTATTACATGCGGTTATATGAAAATGTATACTGGTATTTTGAGCACAGTTAGGCTGTTTATACAGCTAATAGAATGATCACAGTAGTTACATATTTTATTTATATTTTATCCTGCAGTTTAGTTTTTAAAAGTGGATATATTTAAAATATTCATTCAAAGGTATAGAATAGACGATAGAAAAAAACATGAAAAGGGGCCAGATTGCAAGTGGCGCACTAATGATAGCGCAGGTCTTAATAAGCCAATATCACTGGACCATACTTACATTAGCACGCAACTTGAGATATATATATAAATATGTATGTGCGCACACACACACACACACACATATATATATATATATATATATATATATATATATATATATATATATATATATATATATATATATATAGCAATAAAGTGAGTCACACACATTTTTTGCATATAAAAGTTATATTAACACTATAATAGCATTATGTCTTTAAAAACAATGTACATACTTAAATTAAAAAAATACTTTATTGCTAAAAAAAGATAACCATCATATGAGCCTTCAGCGAGTCGTAATCTTTTTGCTGGTGGTGTGTATATATAAGTATTTATGTGTATTAATGTGTTTTTATATGTATATATGTTTGAAAAATGGCACCAGTAACCTTACTTGATACAGGGTTGCTACAAACTTTCAATTTGTAAAAAGAGCAATATCTGTGAAGTGCTTGAGCTGATCGAAACAGCCAATAGGATTGAGTTCACATTCTATTGGCTGATTGGAACAGCCAATAGAATGTGAGCTCAATCCTGTTGGCTGATTGGATCAGCCAATAGGATTGAAGCTCAATCCTATTGGCTGCTTGCATCAGCCAATAGGATTTTTTCACCTTTAATTCCGATTGGCTGATAGAATTCTATCAGCCAATCAGAATTCAAGGGACGCCATCTTGGATGACAAAGAGGAAAAAGAGGATGATCTGCGCCGGATGTCTTGAAGATGGAGCACTCCGCTCCCGATGGATGAAGATAGAAGATGCCGTCTGGATGAAGACTTCTCCCATCTGGAGTACCACTTCTCCTCATGAAATTTTGTATTGGTGGCAAATAAATGTTATATTTTATCAAAAGGAACTCTCAAGAGCGTGTTATTATCTATTCATTGTATTCTTTGTGACCGGCAACACGCTTCCTCATAGTTGTGGTTTTGACGTATCCACGGATTGGATGCAAGACACTGGATGTCACACCCCTTACCCAGGAGACCCAGGAAACAGGATTTGCTTTGCGGCGGTATGCTGATGGGAGACGGAGATGCACAGGTCCGACCTGGATTACCACACTAAGGTACAGATTACCGTGTTCATTTATGTGCACTCGAAGTGGGATATATTTGTGAATACAGGTATAAACATAGAGTTGTTTCAGACACACAAGATCTGTCACCTAGTCCGCATTTGAGGTGTGCGAGAGGGAATACATCCCAGGGCGAATACTGTTACACATATATATCTCCACGGGTCTCTCAGCACCGCTAGCACTCATCTCAAGTGGCATCTTTATGGGACTAACATCCTTTCCAGATAGCACAGAAATACATGAACTGTATATCTAAAACTTTAGAGTGTTTGGTCTGCAATCACCCTCTCTTTAAACAGTGTATATTTGCAGACATATTACTGTATTTCCTGACGGAGGGTAGTAAAGTCTAAAGCTAAACACATTGTAAAATGTGTAACACATTTGTAAAGACATGTTGCAACATGTCTGAGTACTTTTGCTTTCTTGAGTTTATATTATAATTCTCAGCAAATGTGTTCAGAGCTTATTATGTGACTTGCTGATTCATGCTATTGGTGCACAACCAGTAATTCTCACTGATTGGCTATGAGACACTAACAGATCATTATTTTAGACTACTAGCCAGAGAATGGCCGTGCTTCACCCGTAAAGGGAAGGAGCAGTTCATGAAATTGTTCATCTGAAGGTCAGCACTTAGCGTGCTTAGACACTTTAATTTGCAATTTAAAAAAAAAAAAAAACACATTAAAGGGACAGGAAACACCAACATTTTCTTTCATGATTTGGATAGAACATAACATTTAAACAACTTTCCAATTTACTTCTATTATCAAATTTGCTTCATTATATTGTTATCCTTTGCTGGAGGAACAGCACTGCACTACTAGCAGCTAGCTGAACACATCTAATTAGCCAATCCCAAGGGACAAATGTGTGCATGTACCAATCAGCAGCTAGCTCCCACTAGTGTGGGATATGTGCATAATCTTTTTTTACAAGGGATACCAAAAGAACAAAGCACATTTATCAAAGAAAGATGTGGCTCTATTGATTGTAATGGATCTTGCAACTGTGATGTGAATCTTTATGGATTATGCAAATTTTTTAGTTGCAATGTTGCACTCATTCATCAAAATTTAGTTTCACAAACAAGAGAGAATTTTAAATTGTATTTTTTTTTTAAATCTTCTATTCCAGTACTGAAAAAAATACTTAATATTTTCTGCATATGAAATATGTCCCTCTTTACCAACAGAGTTGTCCTTATCAGCCAATGAGCAGTCTGTACCAAGTGATAGATTGTGCAGATTTACACTTCGGGGTCAATTTATCAAGCTTCAGGCTCACCGGAAACAGAAGTTATGAAGCAGTGATCTAAAGACTGCCGCTCCATAACTTGTCCGCCTGCTCTGAGGCGGCGGACAGAAATCAACCCGATCGAATATGATCGAGTTGATTGACACCCCCTGCTAGCGGACGATTGGCCGTGAATGTGCAGGGGGCGGTATTACACCAGCAGTTCACAAGAACTGCTGGTGCAATGATAAATGCAGAGAGCATATGCTGTCGGCATTTATCGATGTGCGGCGGACATGATACGCTACATCGTATCATGTCCATCCGCACTATCATATATTGACCCCTTCCTGTCAGTTTGTAATCATCTTTCATTAAACCTTTTTTTTTATTTTTATTTATGGGAATGTTTCATAGTTTAAAAGTGTGACTTCATAATCAATTTTTACATTTTAATTAAACCAGGAAACAATAGAATTTATTCAACTGTGAACTGGGCATTCATTAGATGGATATACTGAAAAGAATATTAAAAAAAAAAAACATGAAAAATTACATTGATGGATAAGAATACTGTTGGTGAGACATTGTATGCAGAGACATCATTTGAAAAACAATAGGAAAACTTTCTAATTTACTCCTATTATCAATGTTTCTTCATTCTCTTGCTATCATTATTTGAAAAAGAAGGCATCTAAGCTTTATTTTGGTTTCAGTACTCTGGACAGCACTTTTTTTATTGGTGGATGAATTTATCCACCAATCAGCAAGGACAACCCAGGTTGTTCACCAAAAATGGGCCGGCATCTAAACTTACATTCTTGCATTTCAAATAAAGATACCAAGAGAATGAAGAAAATTTGATAATAGGAGTAAATTAGAAAGTTGCTTAAAATTTCATGCTCTATCTGAATCACGAAAGAAAAATTTTGGGTACAGTGTCCCTTTAAGAAATCATAAATAAAAACCCTTTTTCGATAATGCCAGGTTCCTCTGCATTTATCACTGTTTTTGCTGAGTAATTTTTCTAGACTTGATAGCTCAGCTTATTCAACACAATTCTTGGAAGTTAAGTAAAAAATACCCCTTATTACTGGCAATACTAGAAGTAAAGATGCATTAAATGCTTACAATGCAACGACTATTATTACAGTTCACACCTTCTTCCTGTCATACCATCCTGCTTTAGTTTGGGTTCTTATCTTTAATTCTTGAATGGTTGACTCACTCAAAGGAGCACTGTAGTGGATAAAGTACATGTGCTAATTTAGTATGGCACATAATGAGGCCCATTTATCAAGCTTCAGGTCTAAAGACCGCTGCTCCATAACCCTGTCCGCTTGCTCTGATGAGGAGGACAGGAATCGCCACAATACAACCCGATCGAGTACGATCCGGTTGACTGACACCCCCCTGCTGGCGGCCCATCGGCCGTGAGTCAGCAGGGGGCGGCGTTGCACCAGCAGCTCTTGTGAGCTGCTGGTGCAATGCTGAATACGGAGAGCGTATTGCTCTCCACATTCAGCGCTGTCTGTCAGACCTGATCTGCACTGTCGGATCAGGTCCGACAGACATTTGATAAGTCTGCCTCAATGTTTGCTCTTCTGACCTATAGGGTAGCTTACAAGTACAATCGATAAAACACGCTACGTTATCTATTGTGAAGAATAACACACAATCTGGTGGTGGATGGTTAAATATTTAATCCAAATCATTTTAACACAGCCAAAACTTTTTAGTGTCCCCTATACTTTTAATGAATAGCACTTGTAATCTACACCTATGTGTTAAGCACATAGATAAAGCCCTGCTTGAGAGCTGCAGTCTTCAACAATAAATGTTTAGCTCAGGATCTGCAAAGCTTGTGCCACCTGAGCAGTACTTTGTTAATGTATTTAAACCATTTCAGCAGGTTCAACACAAGGTAAATAGTGCAAAAATGCCATGCTCTAATGAATTAGAGCATTTCTGGGCAACTTCTTAAACTTAACAATAATGTTTTGCAAGCCTTAAAGGGACGGTCTACTCCAATTTTTTATTGTTTAAAAAGATAGATAATCTATTTATTACCCATTCCCCAGTTTTGCATAACCAACATGGTTATAGTAATATACTTTTTACCTCTGTGATTGCCTTGTATCTAAGCCTCTGCAGACTGCCCCCTTATTTCACGTCATTTGACAGAAATGCATTTTAGCCAATTAGTGCTGACTCATAAATAACTCCACGGGAGTGAGCAGAATGTTATCCATACAGCACACATGAACAAGCACTACCTAGCTGTGAAAAGCTGCCAAAATGCACTGAGATAAAGGGCATAGCAATTAACATATGTAGCTTTCAACAAAGAATATCAAGATAACAAGGCATATTTGATTATTAAAGTAAATTGGAAAGTTGTTCAAAATTGCATGCCCTATCTGAATCATGAAAGTTTAATTTGACTTGACTGTCTCTTTAAGGGCCGTATGTACATGTCTGGCCATAAAAATACACAAATATTATATATTTCCTATCCATTTCTAGTCTCACAGGGACATATTAAGTATTTTGCAGGGTAAACTCAATCTGCTGTTCTCCCCTAACAGAGTGCTCTTGTAAGTTGTGGTCACCACAAAACTTAGTGTAAAAAGCCATATGTAGCCCTCAGAATGCCAGTTAGCTATCTCTGAATTTGCCAACTCTAAACTGTGCAAACAATTACTTACTATGTGGAATATGGTAAAGTAACAGGGTTTCCCCCCATTGTTTGTACATTTTATTGCTTGTTCTATATCTGCCATAATTGCATCAGCAATATCCATTGTAATTTACAAACATGGACAATAACATAAAAACTGTGGAGCATGTGTTTTTTCAATTTAGCCTCAATTTCTAAAGCCCCTTGTGTAAGTTTGAATAGATTCAGCTAGTGTCCTGCTCTCATGCAAGCTGATGTGAACAAAGATTTTCTCTGTCACAGTAATGTGACATATCATGCTGACACCATTAGAGGAATAGGCTAAGACATCTTGCAACTGTAGAGCCTTGTAAAAACCCCATAGAACAAACATGAAAAGAACAGAAGTATCATGAGTATAAATATAAATAGACAATCCATGTGACAATATTACACATGGAAACCTGAAAATATCAACACAGTGCTGTAACAAAACAAGTCACAGGTGTACATGAGTGCAGCTTACAGAGTTTTCTTCAGAGGGACTTATCACATGTGATTGTCAGTGTTATGCAGTATCCATTTTAGTAATTAGTTAACACGAGAGGCATACGATCACACAGTCTGATAGGAAGATCACAGGTTTCAGGGCTGTGTAGATATCCTTGCTCAGGTTTATATAACAGCATGGCTCTCACATGCCTGTGTGTGTGGTGGATACACCATCAATAATATATTGCATTTCAGCTGTAGTGACATAAGATATTACTTACAGGCACATGTAACCTTTAAACAGCATCACTTGAAACCGATACAGAAAAAAGATGACTAGAAAATATCAAATTAAAATCTCTTTAGAAAAAATAGGAAAATTTCTTAAAACAAAATTTTCTCCAGTAAGCAAAACCCATTTTTTTTTTTATTTCTTTATTTATATACCAATTCAAGCAAACAGTTCATATGACAATTAGAGCAATGCAACATAAAAAAAGAACATATAAAAATCGTTTGTCATATATGCCATACAAATAATATCTTATATCCTCGTCTCTCCTGAACCCAGAAAAACGAGACAAAAATGAAACAAGATTAATAATCAACTAGCTAATATATTACACTCTTATCTCTTGAATTGGGAATTTTCACAACCTTAAATTAAAATACATATAAGACTGGCCACTAATTCAATTAGCACAGCACAAGTCAAAATCAAACATTACTGGCCCAAAGGGACAAGACAAAACAACACAGAGAAAGAAAAGAGAGAGGAAGAAAAAAATAAAAAAATAAAATAAAAAAAATAAATAAAAAAAAAATTATGTTATGCTCCAGTCTAGTCTATAAGTACAGCTTCCTGTCAAGGACTTACTATCGACTTACTATCGATCCCTGAACAGGGCCTTTATATATCGCCAAATTTATAGATCATCCCTACTTATGTATCCTGCTTTAAAGAAAGGTTTCATTATTTCCTCTATAAACTCAGCTGTCTGAACCTTAATGATCTTCCTCCATTTTGTAAAGAAAGCTTTAAACTGATTCACATTGCCGGGTTCTATATTTAGTTGTTCACATATCAGCTGCCCAATCACCTTCTGGCTGAACTCTGCTATGCTAGGATATTTTTGAGCTTTCCAATACTGTAATATTAAATTCCGAGCTACTTGTATTATAGTCGTTATAAGCGCATATTCTTCTTTCTTAAATTGATTCGGAAGTACAAAAAAAAGTATTGAAGTAAGCGTAGGGGAAAAACGTTGTGTTAAAAATCTGTTTACCCAATATGCCACCTTTTTCCAATATTGTAGTATCTTGGGGCAATGCCAGAAACAATGTGTGATATCTGCCTGTGGTGCGTAACAGTGGAAGCAATCTCCTTTGGAGTTTTTATCCCATTTCGCTAGTAATTTAGGGGTAATATATGCATTGTTTATGATGTAGCTATGTGTTTCCTTCCACCGCATATACTTATCTCCAACTATTTCTATACTTTGTTTGATATTTGTTTCTGTAATTTCTGGCAGAATCTTTTGCCATTTATTCTGTAGATTCTCTAAATGTGTCTTACCTAAGTTTTTCATAATCATTTTATACCATGTTGCGATTGAGAAAAAACCCGCCCTGTAAATTTGAATACCTATTCCAACTATTCCTAACTCCCAGTTGCTGTCTTGATTATACGTTAAATGATTAAAAAATTGTCTGGCCTGAAGAAAGCCAAAAAAGTGATGTCTCGGTAGACCAAATTCTACTTGAATTTGGGAAAAAGATTTTGTCAGCCCTGTTCTTTTATCTAATAATTGTACTATGTACTCCAAACCTGCATTTCTCCAGCTATGAAATATTCCATAATTCAATCCAGGTCCAAAATCTATATGTCCCAGAAACGTAAGATATTTGGATACCTTGTAATTGATGTTGAGAGTATTACAACATTTTTGCCATGCCTTTACTATGTTACTTATCATTCTCAGATTTCGAATTTTTGGAGGTAATTTGGAAAATGGGATATGCAGTAAATCTTTTAAGGAAAAGGGTTTTATTAAACTTTCTTCTATCTCTGGCGAGGAAAATTGACTTATTTGTGTGATCCAATCAGCAGCGAGTTTTACCATAGTAACCTGATTATATAATTTAATATTGGGCAGGCCATATCCCCCAGCCTCTTTGTCAAGATACAACAATCTTTTAGCTAATCTGACCCTTCCCTTTCCCCATAGAAAGGAGTTACATTCTTTTTCATAATTCTTCAAGTCAGTATTTTTGAGAAATATAGGTAAATTTTGCAGTAAATACAATAGACGGGGGAATAAAAAAGTCTTCAGAATCGTGATTTTGGCTGATAAAGCTATGGGAAGTGGTCTCCATCCGTCTAGAAGCCTCTTACTTTCTTGAAAGAACTTTGAAAAATTTAAGCTATACCATAATCCTGGATTATTGCTTACATTTATACCCAGGTATTTAATTTGTTCTACTTCGTGAAAGGGATGCTTAATCTGCTGCCCACAGGGTTTTCTAACCCAAAGTATTTCTGACTTACCCTGATTGACCTTATAGCCAGAAAACGCACTGAATTCCTCTATTAATTCTAATAATGTTGGTATAGTTTGAGATGTTCTAGGCAAAAAGAGTATTATATCGTCTGCGTATAGTGCCAAAGACACCCTGCTGTCTCCTACCTTTACCCCCGGTAAGCTTTGTCTCAGCCTTATAGCAAATGGTTCTAGTGACAAATTAAATAGCAAGGGTGACAACGGGCACCCTTGTCTTGTTCCTTTTGTTAACCTTATTTTTGGCGACAGTTGACCATTTATTTGAAGGCAGGAGTATGGTGTATTGTAAATCAGTTTCACAAAATTATAAAAATTCCCTGTTAGGCCAAATTGTGTTAGTGTAGTGAACAGGTGGTCCCAATTAATTAAATCGAAAGCCTTTTCAGCATCTAATGTTATTAGGGCTACATCATTTTCACAGTTTTTTCCTTTGGCCTTAGTTTCATTCCAGTAATGATTTAAAGTCATTAGAACTTTTCTTATATTTTTTGAAACATTTCTCCCTGGCATAAACCCTGATTGATCCTGATGAATCAACTTATTTATGTACTTTTTTAATCTGTCTGCAATTATTGATGTGAGAAGTTTATAATCATTGTTTAGTAATGATATTGGTCTATATGCATTTGGATTTTCTGGGTCTTTACCTTTTTTATATATTAATGTGACTGTGGATGCAGAAAACAAGTCAGATCCTGAAAAATTATCCCTAAAGTACTGATTAAAGAGGTCACCTAACGTGCCGGGTAATTCATTTTTCAGGATTCTATAAAATTCCACTGGAATTTGATCTGGGCCTGGAGACTTATTCAGTTTGGCCTTTCCTATTCCTTTAATAATTTCCTCTTCTGTTATCGGCAAATTTAATTCCAATAATTCATCTGGGTCTATTTTTGGTAAAGTAACTTTTCCCCAAAACTGTTCTTTTATCTTTTTATCACATGCTCCTGCCATATTAATTTCCTTGTAATATTCATACATTGCCTGTCTTATTTTACTCGCAGTTGTGTATCTTGTCTCCCCAATTTTAATTGAGGTTAGATATCTTTTCTCAACCTGCCTGTTCTTCATTATTTTAGATAATACTTTAGCTGACCTTCCATGATGGCTGGTGAAAAAAGCATTCATTTTTTTTCCTGTTTAGCTATTTTTATTTTCAGTAAGTTCTCTCTTTCTATCTTTGCCTTTGTATAGTCAACCCAGCTTTTCTCATTAGGCGTACTAATATAGGCTTTATACTTATTTTTTAGTTGGTTTGCCAACTGCACATCCATTGCTGTGGTTTTTTTCCTCCATTTAACCATATAGGCCTTTATTTCTCCCCGAAGTACTGCCTTGGCAGCCTCCCAGAATATTTCAATCTTATGGTAATAATTTTTGTTTTCATCATAGTATAGTTTCCATTTTTTTATTAAAAACCTATTAAAGTCGCTATCCTGAACTAAGAATCTGGGGAAATAAAAATTGTTAACACCGCTCTTCTGCTTCCTAATCCCGTCTATCTCCAGACCAACAATTGCGTGATCTGAGATTAGTATATCCTGGATCATAGGATTAAGATCAAGTGAAAACATAGCTTCACTTATTAGAAACAGATCTATCCGAGACATCGCTTTATGTGTCTTAGACTCGCATGTAAATGCTCTTATATCTGGGGTTTTTATTCGCCAAATATCAAAAAGATTCAACTTGCTACGAAAAGAGGCGAATAATTTTTCTTCCGCTTTCCTACCTATCTGGGAGTAGCCCTGTCTAATTCTATCCATAATTGGACTGGTTGTCATGTTAAAATCCCCGGCAACGATCAGATTTTTATTGATATATGGAAATAGTTTAACATATATGTTTTCCCAGAACACTGGATCTAACTCATTTGGGCCATATATATTGCAAATTACTAGGTGTGTATTACCATGTTCTACTTCAACTATGATGTATCTCCCCTCTGGGTCCTGTATTTGGTTAACAATTTTGTACATAAAATTTCTTGCAAATAATATTGCGACCCCTCTCTTGCGTTTCGGTCCAGGTGCGGATACTATCTCACCTACCCAATTACATTTAAGTTTAACAATCTCCACATCTTGCAAATGCGTCTCTTGTATAAGAGCAATATCTGGTTTATTTTTTTTTAGCAATTTTAAAATTATACTCCTCTTTGCTGGGGAGGTTATTCCCCCAACATTCCATGACATAATATTAACTATTTTAAACTATAAAACTGAATTAATATCAGAGAGAGCAACACAAAGAAAAAAAAAAAAAAAAGAAGAAGAGAGAAGGAAAACAAAAGACAAAGACCTGTACAAACAATAAAAACTCTTTACTCTGCATACCATATCTCTGTACATCTAAACTTGACACCTTCATAGATTCAATACATTTATAATCTAAAAAGAGTAGAGCCCTTACAATGGCCCTTATGTAGTTGTTGTTGATGTCATACATTGCAAAGCTAAACTAAACGGGGCACCGCCTCTCATCCTATATCATCAGCTATAGTGTGCTAATAAAATCTTGAGCTTCTTTTGCCGTTTTCAATATCACATTTTCATTATTAACTTTCAAACAAATTTTTGCTGGATATATGAGCCTCGCCTGTACACCTCTCTGAATTAAGGTTGTGCAATAGGGGGACATTTCCCTACGTTTCATTTGTGTTTCCATTGAGTAATCTTGAAACAGAAGTATCCTATTCTGACCTACCATTAGCGTACTTTTCTGTTTAAATTGTCTCATTATTATAACCTTCGCTTGGAAATTCAGGTATTTTATCATAATGGGTCTTGGTTTAATTGTACTTTCATGGCCCATTTTGGGAGATCCTAATCTGTGTGCCCTTTCTACCATGAATAATGAATCTGTAATTTGCAGACCTAATAACGTTGGCAGTTCTTGCGAGGCAAATTTATTTAGGTCCTGGGGCATAATAGATTCTGGCAAACCCACTATTTTTATATTATTCCTGCGTGACTGGTCTTCTAATTCCTCTACTTTGGCTTGAAGTTTTAATATTGTTACTTCCTGAGCTTTGACTTTCTTATCTTGTAGTCCTGCCTGGTCCTCTAGATCTGAGACTCTTAATTCTACCTCTGCTATCCTTTTTGAAAATTGCCTAACCTCCTCCGCGAGGCCAGAAATATCATTTTTAATAGCATTAAATTGTGGCATTATTAAATCAGTAATTTGTTGCATAAGTGTCTGAGTCTCCTGTTTATCAGATTGTACTAATTGTGGCTCCATACTGGTTTCTAACTCCAAATTTTTTGTTACTTTCTTATCACGTTTAGTTGGCATTGCTGGCGATTTTTTTGCTTGTGTGATAAATCTATCCATGTGTTTGTGCAAATGTACTTTCCCTACTTATACCCTGTCCGTGTGGGTATTATTAATTTATCAAACTGGTAAAGTGCAACAGAAGGTGTATATATACATATATATGCACATACACACATATATACGTGCCGTGTATGAGCGAGAGAGAAAAAAAAAAAAACATATACCTGTGCAATTGAACACCACAAGGTGAGGTGTATGTTACCCTGCCCTATCAGTGCAGGTGAAGGTGCAAATAAAGATAATCAAAAGAAAACAAAAAGGAACAAAACCACGATAGAAAAAAAAATAGTGATAAAAAATATAAAGGAAAAAAGCAAGTGAAAACAAGAAAGGAAGAAAAAAGAAAGAAAGAACTATTTAAACGCTGAATTCAGCTTCAGTGAGGTGTGTTAAACGCCAGCCCTTGTTATTTCTGATTTTCCTAAAACCTCTTTTGATACAGTTTTATCAGAGCTAGAATATACAGACAGTTTTTACAATATCAGTAGGTGGAGAACACGAACTCCTATGGTTATATGCATATAATTAAACAGTTAAGTAGTATATATTTGATACTATCATCAGACTCCAC
Source organism: Bombina bombina (assembly GCF_027579735.1). NCBI lineage: Eukaryota > Metazoa > Chordata > Amphibia > Anura > Bombinatoridae > Bombina > Bombina bombina. The sequence continues at coordinate 539,156,801 of NC_069500.1, forward strand.
AGATTACCCTCTTTTTCTTGCAAGGCTTCAAACACAAAAAACAGTATCCCCAATCTTTCTAGCCCAACTTTGGCAAACTATTTTGTTATCTTGAACCCTGTTACACTATATAAAACATTTTCTTATATTCCAAGATTTTAAACCACGCTCACAGATGACACATATATGTCCATATTCAGGTATCACTGTTCCTGTGTTGGCCTGAGCTCTGTATGTCAATAATATTTGCAGAAAACAGTAACACCAGAAAAAAACACTTCTCCCAGACAAGGCAGTTCCTCAAAATGTCTAGAATTGTTACAAAGTTACTTATCTTAGGCTCGTGTTGTAATCCGCTCCTGGGTAGCTTCTGTCCCCAGATATAGGTGGTATTGGGTAACCATGCAAATTTTAGCCTTTTTAGGCCCTTCAACAGCAGACACCCCTTTCAAATAAGCAGCTTTTTTTCCTTGACACTGACCAAATTCCTTCTGTCTCTGTGAGCCAGGGGGGTTCCCGGTCTCCAAACGTGCAAATATGTGTAATTTCCTCTGTTTCCTCTTGACTCTTCGTTTGTTTGTTGCACTTGGGCCAGTTTCCGTCTCAGATTTTTACTGTCACCTCTGGAGCCACCGTAGGCTAGGATGACTCAGAGCCCCCAAAGGCGGGCCGCCTCCACAGCGGCTCCACTTGATGCAGCAGCCAAGATTACTGCCGTTAATCCCCTCGTCGGACCAGCTCATCAAGCGCCCCTCGCGGGGCAGTACCCCAAACTTGCGGGCTCTTCTGAACGTCCAGTTTTCCGTTCCGGACAGCGCTATCTGTTAACCGCACACTGGCACCAGCACGTCTCACTATCCAGGTAGTAAGATTGCTGCACATCCGCTTGTGTGCACAGTGCCGGAGCTTTCGGCGTCTTCAGCGTCTATTACCCAGTTACAGTTACAGGAATGGGCTGTAGAGTTGCTTCTGCCACGAAGCTTCGCTTAGCAGGCGGTGACTTCCACATCCGGGACCCGTGGGTCCGTTATCCAGGCCGGTCTTAGCCGGCAAAGGCGTTCTTTGATGCGGGGAGTTGGTGCTTAGCTCAAAGAGCCAGAGTAGAGAGCTTCAGCAGCGTGTTCACTCTCCTATCCCCAACCGGAAGTCAAGCAAAACCCATTTTATCTGAAAAACACAAATGGGGTGCCATATTGCGTATCCTGTAGTATACTGTGAATAAACTTCCTTCATGGGTACTCACTAGGGATGGGCAAATGTTTCTAAAAATTCGACATTTAAAATGAATTTTGATCCATTTGTTTGATTATATAACATTCTAACATTCTATTTTCAAATTTTCGTTTTTGAATTTTTCAAATAAAATTAGAAAATATTCATTCGAATAATAGAATGTTTAGCTATGTATTCATTCAATTTCAATTTTGAAATATAATATTCGAATTCGAATGTGACATCAAAATCAAAATAATATTTCTAGGGGGGCGGAGCCAATTACCTAAGATGTAGGACGCACATTGCAAGAGCTTCGGCTCTCAATTCAGATATTAGGGGTAAAAACATAGTCAAATCTATGATATTACTATTTTGTTAAAGATCCCTACAAGATTTCATCATAAAGTGCCTTGCTAACCAAGTTTGGGCAACTATAAAAAGTATTTACTTCTATTTTAAGCCCCATAACGCAGCCAAGCAGATATAGGCTGCAGACTCAGTCAACGGAAGATCAGAGATAGCCTTTACAAGGCATTCAGCCCATAATACCCACACGGTGGATTAGTACTTATACCCAGCCTACTGAACTGAGATATTGAAGCAGCCCTAGGAGCTATACTGGTTGCGGTTCTGTTTTCTTTGATTGGGAAAATGGCGGCTGTGGAGGATTGGGAGTCAATCTCTTTGGGCTTTATCGATTCCTCCTTCCGGCTTCTAGAAATGCACCTGACTATGATTTCTGCTGAGCCCAATCACAGCTATATACCCACTACCCAGACCGACCAAGTAAGTGGAATACAAAGTGTGGGAGAACATATATTGGGCACAGCCGCTATCACGTACTCAGCTGGTGTAGAAGCAATATTTTATATCACAGAGTTGAACCAGCAGAATCTGGCTCAAAGATGGAGGCCAATGAATCAGTGGAGGTCTTGCTTCTTTTTTGTTCCTGCAAAACCCAGGTTACTTGAGTTCAGCTACAGTCCCAAAGCAGCATCGGAGCTTAACTTACAGAGTGGCACAAAACTGTTTTACCCATATACCCCGGAGGAGGCCTTGGGAGAGCCTCGGTGAACTAGCAGTAGCGAGATGTCCTGTCCCCTGATCACACAGCCAGATTTGCCTATTGAACTCCATGGGAGTGGCAATGAGTGTGGCTGGTTGGTACAGCTAACCCATAGAATATGTTCAGCCTTGCGGTCTGGTGTGGGGTAACGGATTCCTTTTATTGGTACACTGTGTCTCTGCACTTTTTTTTATTCACCCAGATTAAAATTTGTCAGTGGCATTGTGTGTGAAAATGGACATTTTACCATAGTTGTGCAAGAAGGACTTATTAGTGTTCTATTACAGATTAGCAACATTATGATAGTCATCGACTCAATGTTCTGGTTCTCTATTTCATTAACCCGTTTAATCCCACTTTTTTCACATTGGTTTATCTTTTTTTTTACTAGCTATTTTATACTAGCCCAGAGAACATGTCCAGCCTTGTGAGCTGGTGTGGGGTTGAGGATTACTTTTATTGGCACGCCGTGTCTTTGTACTATTTCTTACCCAGATCAGAATATGTCAGTGGGATTGTGTGTGTAATTGGACATTATATCATAGTTGTACAAGATGGACCTATAAATGTCTTATTGCAAATTAGCAACCTTATGATAGTCTTTGACTTGATGCTCTGGCTCCCTATCTTATCTCCAATATTTTAACTATAGAAGCCTGCCACTTCTCATACTATCATTTATATAGTCAGATAGTTAATTGACTTTAGACCACCAGATGCCTATAGTTCTCTAGAAAATCCTAGGTAGATTACTATTGAAAATTGGAGTGGGGTCTCATATGTGGTGATGTAACTTCATAACAGACTGCTTGCGGCTGGAGCAGTTGTACATGTCCATTCAGTAAGTTACCTTTTCCCTATATATGTGTAGACCTTATTCCAAAATACCTTAGTTCCCTAGGAGCCTCTCATGGCATTGATGTGACTGAGCAGTGTGCAGCCGAGCTATACAAAACCCTAAGTTTGTTAAGACGAACCCTACTGCCATGCACGATCTTGAAACTTGGGGACCTGTGGCGAATCTGACTGGTAGTGCTTCTATTAACATTACAATTGATTTTTGATTGCTATTAGAGTCAGATCTTATTGTTATACTCCATTCTTAGTGTGTGACATAATGCGCAAACTTTATAACCCGATGATATAACCATACCGTGGCCTGTAGCTTTGCTTCAAAACACTTGTCCTGTTGCTAGTGTGGGCTGGATCTGCACTATTACTATCATTCATGGTCTCCCTATACACAATCCCTTAAAAACGAGCTGCATAAGTCGTGTTAAAGCTAAGAGTTGAGTACTTAAGGTTCCACTATTCTAGACATAACACTAGCCCAACTTGTAACCAACTCATTTATACTTTTCCCCTAGCAATTTCTCTGCCCAATTCAGAAAAACTGGTCAGCATCTCTTGCAAACTGAGTTTACAACCTTGAATCATTCTTTTATATATATATATATATATATATATATATTTATTTATTTATTTATTTATTTTCTTTCATCATACCATTCATACTGTAATACTGTATGAAACTTGTTAAACTAGAAATGGTGAGGGATAGGAAAAATGGGTTTGCTATTAAATTCAGGGGTGCAAAATCGAATCTAATAATATTAACAGACCCTGAACTCCAGAACCTCAAGCAGTGATATACATCCAAATGTACATAAATGTGTGCAAAAAGACTTGCACGACAAAGAAAAAGTCTGCAGGTAACTGGACTAGTGTAATACTGGACCCATTGAAATAAGTTTAGACAAAGAAAAGTGAGAACAATGTAATAATCAAATCACACACACATCCCCATTTATACTAAATAACTTTATTGAAGAAAAAATAGGAGCCCGACTGGACTCATACTCATGCACACACACACACACACTATTAAAACTAGCTGAAACTCAGAGTGATATATTTTCCTATCGAAAAGCACGAAAGTGGATAATTGTAGGTTGCTACCAAGGTATACAAATATGTTTAATAATTCACACCAGGGAATACACCAATGATTTATAGACAGTACAAATATAAATCTCTCCTTTATAACAGTCTTTGCAAGAATCACAACCTCCAGGTAAGGAACAATTGCGGTATTATATGATTGTTGTACAGGAGAATCAATGTATAAGAATAACTAACCAACACAAAAATAAATGTGTCTGGTAGCTAGTTCCAAACTGATTAGAGGTTAGCTATAACTATTTTTTGCAAATATTGCAACTGGCGAATTCGGATCTAAGATATATAAGATCTGCTAATGTTTTTGTGACAACATTAGATTGGTTATACCGTTAGGCTGATATTCTATGTCCCAGTGGCTATATATGCAAGCACTAGAGTTATTGTATCTGTCCAATAACTAAATAGGATTTTATGTATCTAATCAAATGTTTGCACCGCTGTTAGCGATGGAAATAACGTAGCAGAAAGTATAATGGGTCACTATCAGTAGCTGTCCCTATGAGATATACGATTTTCTGTAGTGCTGCGATATTCAAAATCAACAAGTATATTTAAATTTAGCCGTGTTATAAAGTTCAAGGCCAGTATTCAGATATAACAAATTATACGTCCAGCACCAAATCTCACTCTCACTGAAGCCTGAGATCATATATCATTGGCTCCCTATATTCCTTGGTGCAAACATTAGCCTAATCACACACCCTGCACAAATCCACCGGTGTGAGCTAGCTACTTGTATCAATATATATAGCCCATTAATCTAAGTATCGATATATATAGCCCCTTAATTTAAGGCGCCAGCCAGTGGCGCCTTAAATTAATGGGCTATATATATCGATACTTAGATTAATGGGCTATATATATTGATACAAGTAGCTAGCTCACACCGGTGGATTTGTGCAGGGTGTGTGATTAGGCTAATGTTTGCACCAAGGAATATAGGGAGCCAATGATATATGATCTCAGGCTTCAGTGAGAGTGAGATTTGGTGCTGGACGTATAATTTGTTATATCTGAATACTGGCCTTGAACTTTATAACACGGCTAAATTTAAATATACTTGTTGATTTTGAATATCGCAGCACTACAGAAAATCGTATATCTCATAGGGACAGCTACTGATAGTGACCCATTATACTTTCTGCTACGTTATTTCCATCGCTAACAGCGGTGCAAACATTTGATTAGATACATAAAATCCTATTTAGTTATTGGACAGATACAATAACTCTAGTGCTTGCATATATAGCCACTGGGACATAGAATATCAGCCTAACGGTATAACCAATCTAATGTTGTCACAAAAACATTAGCAGATCTTATATATCTTAGATCCGAATTCGCCAGTTGCAATATTTGCAAAAAATAGTTATAGCTAACCTCTAATCAGTTTGGAACTAGCTACCAGACACATTTATTTTTGTGTTGGTTAGTTATTCTTATACATTGATTCTCCTGTACAACAATCATATAATACCGCAATTGTTCCTTACCTGGAGGTTGTGATTCTTGCAAAGACTGTTATAAAGGAGAGATTTATATTTGTACTGTCTATAAATCATTGGTGTATTCCCTGGTGTGAATTATTAAACATATTTGTATACCTTGGTAGCAACCTACAATTATCCACTTTCGTGCTTTTCGATAGGAAAATATATCACTCTGAGTTTCAGCTAGTTTTAATAGTGTGTGTGTGTGTGTGCATGAGTATGAGTCCAGTCGGGCTCCTATTTTTTCTTCAATAAAGTTATTTAGTATAAATGGGGATGTGTGTGTGATTTGATTATTACATTGTTCTCACTTTTCTTTGTCTAAACTTATTTCAATGGGTCCAGTATTACACTAGTCCAGTTACCTGCAGACTTTTTCTTTGTCGTGCAAGTCTTTTTGCACACATTTATGTACATTTGACTGTATGAAACTTGTCTCGCTGTGAAATATAATGCTCATGTTTATTTAAAATTGAGGACTGTTAACTCAAATGTACAAACCTATTCAGATATGCCTTGAATATTTGTTATGTTACTCTCAATTTATCTTGTATATGTAATTACTTTTCCTCAATAAATAAAAAGTTTGGAAAAAAAATAAAAAAAAATAATATTTCTAGTCTAGTGCACATCGATAAATGCCGACAGCATACACTCTCAGCATTTATTATTGCTCCAGCAGTTCTTGTGAACTGCTGGTGCAATGCCGCCCCTGCAGATTCCGGGCCAATAAGTGATTTCTGACGATTTCTGTCCGATGCATCAGAGCAGGTGGACAGGTTATGGAGCAGCGGTCTTTACACCGCTGTTTCATAACATCTAGACGGAGCATGATAAATATGCCCCTACAACTGTGTTTAATAAATGTAATATTCGAATGTTACATTCGAATTCGAATGTCACATTCAAATTAAAAATAGTATTTCTAGTCTAATACTGTGTTTTATAAATGTAATATTCGAATTTGAATGTGACATTCGAATTCGAAAGTTACATTCGAAAACTGTAAATAACATTCGATAATAGGATTTTTAAGAATATTCTTTCTTATCAACATTCTATTATGTAAATCGAATTCCTACAATAACATTTGTTCTAACATTCAAATTTGAATATGAACACATGATGCCCACGATGTCACAGTTTACCCCACCTGAGCCTTTTGACTTCTCTCAGCCTGCAGCTTGGCCCACATGGCGTCAGCGGTTTCAGCGCTTCAGGATTGCTTCCAAACTAAACAAGGAGAGTGGTGATGTACAAGTTAATTCTCTTTTATACTCTATGGGGAAAGATGTGGAGCCAGTGTTCAATGCTTTTACTTTCCAAGAAGGGGAAGAATTTAACTTTGATATAGTTATGGATAAACTCAGTGCCCACTTTGTGCCCAAAAGAAATGTGATTCATGAGAGTCGGAGAGCTTGTTTTCACAAACGTAATCAGCGTGTGGGAGAATCTGTGGAGTCATTTGTGCGCAGCCTGTATGAACTAGCTGAATTCTGTGAGTTTGGTGTTGCTAAAGAAGAGCAAATCAGAGACAGAATAGTTATTGGAATTGCAGATGCTGAAGTCTCACTGAAGCTGCAGTTAGAGCCTGATTTAACGTTAGTTGGGGCTATTAGGATGGCCCGCCAGAGTGAACTGGTGAAAAAGCAAAGTGCTGATCTGAGGTCTGAGAGTTTTGTGGATGAAGTGCAACAGTCTAGGAAAACTGCTAGTGAAAGGCACAGTGTGAGCGGTAGATCTAAAGTACTGGAAAGGCCTAGAAGTGGATGGGCGCAACATGCCCGATGCACGCGGTGCTACCGTGCCCATGATCAGAGTGTTATATGCCCGGCCAGAGATAAAAGATGCAGAAAATGTAACAGAATGGGCCATTTTGAAGTGGTGTGTAAAACTGAATACATTAAGGAGATGCAGGTGGACGGTGACCAGGAGGGTCAGGAAGTGTCTTTTGTGGGGTCCGTTGTGGAACGGCCAAGCTTGGAGGAAGATTGGAAAGTTACTTTTACTGTAATGGGAGACAAAGTTGATTTTAAGATTGACACAGGAGCAGATATCACTGTAATGTCTTTTGCTGAATTTATGAAACTGCCTCGACAGCCCCAGCTGGCGAAGTTTACTACAAATGTCCATAGTCCTGGTGGCCGCATTGATTGTGCGGGGAAATTTCTTGCCAGCTGTGAGTACAAGCAAAGAAAGTTCACCATGTGGGTGCATGTGATTCGAGGTCAGTGTGTTAACAATTTATTGAGCAGAAAAGCAGCCTGTGACTTGGGCCTCGTGGCCAGAGTGAATGAGATTTCTGAAGATATGTTTGGCGAGTTGGGCCTACTGAATTGCAAACCAGTCCGTATAGCACTTAAAAGTGACGCAGTCCCTTACAGTATTTCTACTCCTCGTAGAATTCCATTCCCGCTCATGCCTCAAGTGGAGAAAGAGCTTATGCGCATGGAGTCTATGGGGGTTATTGAAGAGGTTGTTGAAGCGACTGATTGGTGTGCCCCCATTGTTCCGGTTGCAAAGAAAAACGGAAAGGTGCGCATCTGTGTGGACCTGAAAAGGTTGAATGAGGCAGTGAAGAGAGAGAGATTTGTGCTGCCGACATTAGAAGATATATCTCCAAAGTTGGCTGGGGCGGAGTTCTTTTTAACATTAGACGCTTCTAGCGGCTTTTGGCAGATCCCCCTGGATCCAAAGTGCCGCAAACTGACTACCTTTATCACACCGGTAGGTCGGTTCTGCTTCTGCAGACTCCCCTTTGGGATATCCTCCGCTCCTGAAATCTTTCAAAGGGAAATGAGTTCTCTCCTGAGTGACCATGTGGGCACAGCGGTCGTCATGGACGACATTCTAGTGTATGGGTCTACAGTGGAGGAGCATGATCAGCGTTTAAGTTGTGTGCTACAGGCTATCAAAGAGTCTGGGCTGAAGCTGAATAAAGAAAAATGTCATTTTAGGAAAACTGAATTATGCTACTTTGGGCATATAATCAACGGGGATGGCATCAAGCCAGACCACGAGAAAATTCGTGCCATTGAACAGATGAAAAGTCCTTCTGATGTACATGAGCTGAGACAGATATTGGGCCTGGTAAATTACGTGGGCAAGTTTCTTCCAGATTTATCAACAGTTTTACACCCTGTCACAGAGTTGCTTATGAAAGACGTTGCCTGGGTCTGGGGACCTTCACAAGAAAAAGCTTTCCTGCAGGCCAAGTCCCTGCTGGGGTCTGCCCCTGTGCTGGGGTTCTATGACCCTTCAAAAAGGACTGTGGTTAGTGCCGATGCAAGCAGTTATGGGTTGGGGGCTGCACTCCTGCAGTTAAATGAGAATAAACTACAGCCCATCGCCTACTGTTCCCGCACACCAACGGCTGTGGAGTCAAAATACGCTCAAATTGAGAAAGAGTGCCTGGCTGCAGTTTGGGCCTGTGAGCGCTTTCAGCGTTATCTAGTGGGTTTGGAGAAATTTAGTCTGGAAACTGACCACAAACCGCTAGTCCCTCTAATCAATTCTTATGACATTGACAAAACACCCTTGAGATGCCAGAGACTTTTAATGAGACTGCTCAGGTTCAATGTTCAGGCAGTGCATGTGCCGGGGAAACAACTGGTTGTGGCAGATACACTATCCAGGCTCCCGCTGGCTGCTGCTGAAGAATCCTCCACAGAATCATACAGGGCGACGCCCATTCAAACCACCAGGTTTAGCCCGGCACAGCTGATGCTAGGACACCAGATTCGCACCACTTTACCCTCAGTGGGTGTCTTCAAGCCGCCTGGCCCTGTTCCTCGGGACAAAGTCCTTAGGAGGGATGAAGAGGCTAAAAAGGGTTATCGTTTCTTCTACAACAGGAGACATTCTGTCAGGCCCTTACAGGAACTGAAAGCGGGCCAAAGTGTCAGAATTAAACTGGATGATGAGAAGAAATGGAAGACGCCTGCTACGGTAGTTGGCCGCTCTCCAGAACCAAGGTCTTATACAGTCCTTACGGAGGGAGGGACGGTTACACGCCGTAACCGAAGACATCTTCAGTCTGTACCTGAGAGTCTGGAACTGGATGCCTCAGTACCACCGCCGGTGGGATCCCCTGTTCTAATAGAGGTGCCTTCCCCTCAGCAAGACCACAACGGGGATATATCTTTGCCTCCAGCGGACTCTTGTTCACCATCTTCTGTATCAGAGGACAGTTCATGCAAAGTTACATCAAGCGGAAGAGTGGTGAAACTTCCGGCCCGATATAGGGACTGACTTTAGCTAGAACAGTGACCGGAAGTATAAGCAGAATAATCCCATGGTCACTGTGGACTAGGGTAGTCTACCCCGATGTCCAAGTCAGGATGTAATTTATTTGTTCATGTTTTCTAACCTATTTGTTTATATAATGTTCAATAACAAAAATGTTGTTGTATACTCTGTTAGTGTACCTTGTTATTTGTTATATGCAAATGTATGCTTCGCCTTTGAAAAAGGGGAAGATGTGATGAGAGCAGGATGTGATGTCACTAGCTTGTGGGCGGGGCTTAGGTCCGGTGTCTGTGTCGCAGTTAGTTTAGTACAATCAACCTGACTAGATGTGTATTGTTATGTTCTGCAATAAAATAGAGTTGTACCATCATTGCTGTGTCCTGCATATGTCCTGCATCTCATGACACCTAGTACTCACATATTCAAAGCTACCAAATGAATGGTGTCAATGTGTATGTGAGTTAACTCACTACAGACTAAAACCATTTTAGGCAGCTGTAATGCAAAGATCACTGTAAAGGAAAGTGTTACCTCAGCATTGATGCTGATTGGCTATGTTGTTTTCACCATGTATTTGAAAGTTAAAAGAAGAGGTGATTAGGAACTGCTCAGAGAGTTTATGTGGTGAGTTTTAAATAAAGAAAACCCCCAGTTATATGTTGAGTAACGTTCCTTTAAATATACACTTTTGACAGAAAAGTTAATTAAATTACTCAATCTTAGAAATTACAAGATTTGTTTCCTTCATAACTAATTTTTTTTATTTTGAAATGATTTTATTTAAGTAGGAGTTGACAAGCTGGTTGTAAATTAAAAACACCCCATGCAGAACTCCTACACTATTCTCTGCTTTCTTATATGTGCGCCAAGGCATAAGATTTGTTTCTTTTCGCTCCAACAAAACGCATAATGCTTCAGAGGACAAAAGAGAACTGTTAGTTTTTCCTTTTAAGGAATGATAACATCATTTACTCCATGAACTGCAAGTTGTTTTTTTTTCTACAAAGCTTCTGTAAATACGAAAAGCTTCCAAAGAACCAGAGGTCAATATTTAAGAGATAACTTTACTATTATAACGAATGTGATAAGTGCATGTGTTCTAGGAAGAAAAAAGTCATTAAAGTTATCTCAGGTTCCTGGGAATTCCTACAGCTAAATATAGCTCAGCATAGATATGAAAAACACAAAAGTTAATATAACCCAGGTTTGCAGGACTAATCAGTGTGTTTGAGAATTAAGGAATGCAAAGCGTTCCAGAACACGGTGGATTCCATCCCAATCAGAATAAGAATTTCCGTTGAAAGTGCACCCTAAGGGGCCCATTTATCAAGCTCCGAACGGAGCTTGTGGGCCCGTGTTTCTGGCGAGTCTTCAGACTCGCCAGAAACAGCAGTTATGAAGCAGCGGTCACAAAGACCGCTGCTCCATATCCTGTCCGCCTGCTCTGAGCAGGCAGACAGACATTGCTGGAAATCAACCCGATCAAGTACGATCGAGTTGATTGACACCTCCCTGCTGGCGGCCGATTGGCTGCGAGTCTGCAGGGGGCGGCGTTGCACCAGCAGCTCTTGTGAGAGCGTATTGCTCTCTGCATTCAGCGAGGTCTGACGGACCTGAGCCGCACTGTCGGATCAGGTCCGCCAGACCTTGATAAATAGAGGCCTATTGGTTTTCTTATTCAACCCCATTCCCAATTGTTAGTAAAACACAAGATAAACTGTCTATCTGATGCTATTCAATTACATTTCTGCAACAAAAACAGTTTTTGTAACTTGAATAGGGAAAGTCATTCAATCAAACAGAAGCAATTTTTTTGCAGCTTCTCAAAGGATTTTTTTGTCTTCTTGCGTTCCATACGCTAGGTTTAAGCAGGCTACTTGCACAACTTTAAATGTTCAATGTTTTATTATCATTATTATTATTTATTTGTAGAGCACCAACAGCAGCGCTATAGACGTAGGTATAATATGAAAAAGTAACATTTAGAAGAATTTTTACTACTACAATGCAAATAGAGCATGCACAAAAAAGATTGCCGTATTCTTATTTGTACTATTATGTCTTAATTAGTGCAATTAGTGCGACTGCACTAACAAATAATAATACAAATAAGGGTACAGCAATCTTTTGTGCAAGCGCTATTTGCATTGTAGTAGTAAAAATACTTAGGTACTATAGCCTAATATCCCCTTACTAAGCAGCCTTGCAAAAAATAATGTAAATAATCATATACTGTCTTAGAAGTACTTAATAGTGCAGAACCCCTCAATACATTTACATTTATAAAGATTTATAAGAACCAAATAGGTAGAGGGCCCTGCTAAAGAGTTACCAACTTCTAGGTGATCTATTAGACATCTGGAGTCACAGGCTTACATGCTAAGGGGGTTTTAAGGGGCTAATAAAAGGAGCTAAGTAACTAAGGTAAGACAAGGTTAGCATACATTGTATGCATTGCAGAACATTAGAGTCTATAAGGAGTGCTTGAAACTTTGAAATGTTTTTTAAAGTTCTTGCACATGCTCAGCTCACGTTAATAAACACATTTTTTTATTCAATATAAATTAAAAAAAAGTTCAGATCACACAATTTTTTTAGACTTTTTAATCACTGACTGGCCCTATTCCTCATATTTCATTATTTTAATATAAATTTTACCTTTAAAATGCAGTCCTAGAAAACTCCATCAGCCGCCTGTAATCCTGCAGCCATAAGGCAACAACCAACTCTGTTCACTTTTTATAGCACATTCTTCAATTTAAAGCTGCGCATGCACAGCTTGTTTTCTTTCACAGCCACAGTAATAAAAACAGTGCAGACTATAAAAATAAAGGGCCAGATTACAAGTGGAGCACTATTTATCTCTCCCACTCACAAGCTATCTCCGCTAGAAGTAAGCTTTATATGCGCTCCGTGGAGCACTCATATTACAAGTTAAAACTAAAAAGTAAAACTTCTAATATTGCGTTAATGTATTCCCCCATAGAAGTTAATGGAGCAAAAAAAAGTGGAAAATAAACTTAACATCCTACTGGTATGCAAACCCAATCCCATATTCTTAAGTGCGCTAACCCGACATGAAAATATTAATATTCCACATTTGCGGCCTAGATTAAAAGGGGAACGCTAATGATAGTGCAGGGTGCACTATCCATTTCTCTGCCCTGCTCTATGAATAGCGCACAATCTGGTATTTCAAGAAAATTTTAAGAAAGATTTACAAGGGAATGTTAGTAAGGCTCATATATGTGTCTTATAAAGGGCCAGATCACGAGTGTAGCACTAATTAACAATCCTGCTCAAGCGTTAATTGCACTAGAAGTAAGTTTTTTGCGCTTGTTGGCTTGCGCTCTATTATGCGTTGAAATATTTAGAATATCACATGCGCATTCACATATTCCCCCATAGAAGTCAATGGAGAAAAAAGAAGTGGAAAAAAACACCTACTGTTGCGCAAACCCAAGCGCATATTCTAATGTATGTGCGCTAACCCGACATGAAAATATGAATATTTCACATTCCACTTTTCTTCACATAACAGAATATGTTCTATTTACATATAAATAAATATCTCTGCATATATCTGATGGTATTTTGGTACAATATATATATATATATATATATATATATATATATATATATATATATATATATATATATATATATATATATATATGTGGATAGAAAAGAGGAAATCAAAAGGGCGCACAGCTAGGCACTAGAATAAAAATTAACTATTTGTAAAGTAAGTATGTAATTTTCAGACCAATGTGGTTATAGTAACAGGAAGAGGGCATAATAATAAATAATAATAATAATAATAATGTCCTTGGATTGTTATTGTATTCTAAAAAGTTCAGTATTGTACTTTAGAATATTCGACACTTCTTTGTCTGAGGTAAATGGATTTGTGCTTACCAGAGGTAACCTCAATCATATGAGGTAAGTTGTAGACTTGTTTGGGTTAGAGATGTTTCTTTGGCTCTTGTCCAGTCGATTTTGCTTTGTTCTTTGCTGTAGGTATGGGAAAACACCAACACCCCAGAACAATCTACTTCAAAGGGTACATTCACCTTTCCAAATTAAGTGGAGTGGCACCTAGAACCAACTGGGTGCATACAGGCAGGCTGACATTCAGGACCAGCAGTCAGTACGCTGGGGGTCTCACCCGGGAGACCTGTGGGTGGGTCAGATGAGGTAGATGGAATCGGCTGTGTGTCGTCTGGTGAGCCGGATCGCCACTGTGGAAGTCCAAAGGGCTGTGTTGTTTATCCCAAAAGGTAGCTGCTCACACGATCAGCCTTGTTTCCAAACGAGTTTCCAATGTCAGTGTATGGAACAAATGGATAAAAACCAAACTAGGTATAACCACTGCAAACAGTAGTAATATTAAAAAGGCACAGAAAACCGGGTCTGTCTAAAAACAAGTATTTAATTGCTACTTGTTTCTCAGTCCGTAAAGGACCGTTTCCTCAGGCATATATATATATATATATTTATAACCATATACACATAAAAAAATACATGATTATATATAAATATGTATATATAGGAATATCTATTTAGAAGTACTTAGAACGTATTCCGTTATGTACAAAACATTGGAATGGGAAATATTTACAGTAAATACATAGTTAAAACCTGTATGAAAAATAAATATTGCATAAATATGTTTTTTCATGTTTTTGTCAACTGGAAAGGGCTCCAATGCATATATATGTATATATATATATATATATATATATATATATATATATATACATACACATACACACATATGTATTTCTGTTTTATATGTGTATATAAGTATGTAAATACATATGTTCATATACTGTATAAACACATAAATACATATGTATACATAATGTAATGTATTTTGATGTGTTTTGTGCAACTTTTTTGTTTCGCGAAATTGTAAATCGTGATTGCGCTCAATCAATCGTGTTTACTTTCAACTTTTAATAAGAGTGGTAAGCCCGACGAGCAAACCCCTACAATAAACCCCTTATTGCTTGTGCACAAACTTTTGTTCTCCACTGGCTTTCTGGCCCATAATGTATTATAAAGAGCTCATTGGAACTTTATTATATACTGTAAGGATTTTTAAACATGGAGTAAATTCCTCCAGATTTGTTTGGGGGGAAAAAACTGGAAATTCCAGCTAATTTATTAATGTTTATTTCAAGCAAATTAGGATATTTTAAGAAAATAGAAGTTTCAAAAAAAGAATGTGCCTGTATTTGTCTTGCGGAATAAAATAACATTGCTCCAGGATAATAACATTTTTTGCATTTTAAGAATACTATTCATTTTTGTTCTTCCCTTAACTAGCATCAGATTTACCCTCAGATTTTAAATAATGAAATTATTTTTATGGATAGCCATATTTTAGATAGCAATTTAAAGCAACATATAACAAATTCAAATCTCTTACTTAAGGAAAGGCGCGGTGGCCATTTTATTGCCAAACAAAACTAATCAGGGAGCAAAGTTGCACTCACTCCCATTGTATTTAAAGGGTTTCTACTCTTTAGAGCAGGGGCGGGTGCTAGTCCCCTCACGTAAGCAAGTTGACTACGGCCATACGTGAATGGGTTAACCTCCCCACGGGGTGGGAGAGCAGGTTAAGTAGCTTCATGGACAAAGGGATCTTTGGAGCTGTGGGTAAAAATAACAGACTTATTTTAAGTCAAGGTGAATAAAAATATAGCCTGATCAACAAGAAAAGGGAGGATGAAGATTCAAGGTTGGGGTTAGCTTTTTCAGGTTTTTGTTCTAGCTGGTTCTAGTTAATAAAGTTTATATGTGGTTCTAAAGAGTTATTTATTTATGTGTTTTAAAATGGTTATTTAATAAACAGGCTGTGGCCAGAATTTTACCAAAGAACAAGTCTCAGTGTATTATTCTTTATGGTTTAAAGGGGACCAGATTTGGATGAATCATGGGGTCAGTGTCTCTTGTATTAAATAGGTATAGAGATTGATTAACAGGCAGATGCAGATTATGAATAGACATATGCATAATATAGTAGTTCATTTAATAACTTTTAACATATATACATTAACTATACAATACTACATAAGTTACTTTACAATAATAATCTGATTTATGCCTGTTTCCTGTTTAACCATATCTTGATCATTTCATCTGCATTGGACAAAGTAGAATATCATTGTTCTAAATAACAATGAAGTATAAAGGGAACAACTGAAGAGTAAATGATTGTTTAGTGAATTTTATCTCACAAAGCTTATAGAAGAAAGAGGAATGGAACTCCCTCTTTTTTTCTTGGAATATTTGCACGTACTTAAAGGGCCACTAAACCCAAAATCTTTCTTTCATGATTCAGATAGAACATACAAATTTAAACAACATTACAATTTACTTCTATTATTTATTTTGCTTCATTTTTTCACAATCACATGAGGCTTCCATGTACAGCAACCAATCAGCAGCTACTGAGCATATCTAGATATGCTTTTCAGCAAAGAATATCAAGAGAATAAAACAAATTAGATAATAGAAGTAAATTAGAAAGGTGTTTAAAATTGCATTCTCTTTCTAAATCATGAAAGAAAAAAAGTGGGTATCATGTCCCTTTAATACAAAGTAATACAGTATAAGCAACTATTTATTGTTAGTTGTTTAAACCACTTTACTTAGACCTATAGCTGATATTCAAACTCAAAGCCAAGTATTAACAGCGCAATAACAGCAAGAGGGGAGGGAGAAATACAGGACTAAATATTCACTTCTTAGGAAACATAAAGGAAAAAATAAACATTAAAACAAAATTAAAAATAGATAAATATTATACTCAAAAACAAGTATAAACAAGGGAATAATATTACCACTTCCACAGACTCACTACTGAGGGTGAGAAAATTGATGAGAGTCAGATAAAGTTCAATAATGGCTGTGTAAGTTCAACTCTTGCCAAAAAGTTCTTAGTGCTTGATCCACGGGCTGCAGCTGCTTTCAGAGGTGCGTTACCTACACTCTCTTGCGGCAAAATCTATAGGAAAGGAAACAAGCGCAAGCCCATATCAAGGTAGACGTTTGTATATTTTAATTTACACACACCAATTAAAAACACGTACCAGATAAAAAGTAATAATAAGCCTGTCTCCCATTCAGGGTTTGTGGCAAGTGTCCAGATATCCAGATGTCAAGCTTACGTGTAACACAGTACACAACACCGTTCCTTTGATTTACTTGTTCCGTAGGAGCCACCAAAGCTCCGCCTCCAACGCATTTCATCCACCCTCAGCAGACTTTGTCAAGAGGATAATTGGTTCTGCCCGTGATTGCCCAGCGTGTCTTTAAGTTCCTATTCCTCCCCTCCAATTGGTTACTGTGTGGCCAATCCGTTTTGTCAATCCGGACCGGCCTCTATGAAAAGGGCGTGATTTGACGTCTTCACGGTGGAATCCAATCACATGTCCAGAAAACCCCAGCTACGTCACCAGCACTCACACTTCCGACAGCGGCATCACATTGACAGAGTCTTTATAGAACATCACGCTGTCAATATACAAACTAGATTGCGAAAACTCAAACACAGGCTTATCGAATGAAAGCATATATTTAATGTGCAAAATTACTGCAAAAAATTAAACATTTAAAAACAACAGGCAACGACATCAATTGCTATAGTGTTATCATGTTGATAATTACTTAAAACCTAATTCATAATGATTTTAAAAACGAACCTTGCAATAAATACTAAAACAATATTTAACCTCTTAAGGACATATGACGGAATTTTTCCGTCATAAAACAATTGAGCAAACAGAAACTGTGTCCTTAAAGGGTTAATGAGCATAAAAACAATTAATAACACAAAAGAACATTATTCAATATGCAAATATACCCCTTAAATATTCTAAAAAGCTTTCCCTATCTAAAAGAATTATTAGTTTATAGGTATAAAATAATGAATAAACTGACCCTATATCATGAATGCCTGCAGGTCCAAGTCGATATATAACCCTTTAGGTGTCATGCAGTCTAACATGTGTATCCATTTTGTCTCACATTTCCTCAATTTCATTAATCTTTGCTGTTCATTACCTGCAGAGGATGGTATAATAGTATTTTGACAGATTCTTAGCATTTTGTCCATGTACTATTTTAAAATGCTCCGAAACATTATGATTCTCATAGCCAATTTTTATATTCTCTATGTGTTCATATATGCAGTGCTTTACCTTCCTCTTGGTCCTGCCTACATAGATTTTATTGAACTCGCAGGTTAGGCAATACACCGCATACATGGACACACAGGATTCTTTATCCCTAATTTTGAACTCTTTCGTTTGGTCCCAAATATACACAGTGTCTCTTTTTTTAATTAAACCACACATAGAACAGTTTAAATGGCCACATTTGAAGGTCCCTCCTTTACTTAGAACCCAGGCAGACAAAGTCCCTGTGTTTTTCTTCTGGGATCTAAGCTTAGATGGGGCCAATATGTTCTTGATGTTTTTATTTCTCTTAAAGATAGTAACTGGGTTTTTCTCCAAATGAGGGCCCCAAATGGGATCTGATAACAATATATTCCAATGTTTTTTTAGGGTTGATTTAATAAATCCAGCACCCATATTGAATGTGGTGATGAACTTGGCTCCTGTTCTTATGTTTCTAGTGGAAGACCTCTCTTTACTACGCATCAGCTCATCTCTGCTTCTTTGTCTACTATCATTTTTTGCTTTCATAATTAGATCTTTATCGTACCCTTTATGTATCAACTTTTGCTCCAGAATACTAGCTTCTGCCTCGAAATCTTCCAGTGCAGTACAATTTCTACGTATTCTTAGAAATTGTCCCAGTGGTATGTTTTTTCCACTGGGGTAAATGTCCACTTTCTGCATTCAGGAAACCATTGCTATCAGTATTTTTTCTATAGTTCTTCAGTGCTGTTTTATTGGCTGCTGTATCCACATATAAGAGCAGATCTAGAAATTCCATCTGCTCTTTATTGACTTTCCCCTGTAAATTCTAGGTTAAGATCATTCTTATTCATATGCCCAATGAATTCTAGGGCCTTTTTTTCTTCCCCCTTCCAAACCATAATAATATCATCGATGTATCTATGATACATCAATATACTCTTTTCAAAAGGATTATTGTTCCACACATACCTCTCCTCAAAGATTACCATGTAAACATTGGCATACGAGGGAGCCATGGATGTCCCCATGGCTGTTCCTCGTATTTGTTGATAAAACCTATCTTCAAACGAGAAGTAGTTGTGGGACAAAATAAATTCTATTCCACTAGCCATGAACTGTATTTGGGTGGGTGTCAAATCACTAAATTTATTAAACAATTCTAAGAAGGCCTCTATTCCCAGAGTATGCGGGATATTCGTGTACAGGGATGTAACATCACACGATATCCACAAAAGATCTTCATCCCAATCTATACCTTCAAAGATTTTGATGGTTTCTGTGATGTCCTTTAAATATGACTTTATGAGTTTTACATATGGTTGTAGAAACCAATCTAAGTAACAAGACAGGTTACTCATCAGAGAACCCACCCCCGAGATTATAGGTCTCCCAGGTGGGTTCTGCATATCCTTGTGCACCTTAGGTAGATTGTAAAATAACGGTTCAGAGGGACAGGAGGTCAATATGAAATTTGCTTCCTCAGTATTCAAAATACCTTCTTCCTTCCCCTTAGATATGAGTGTATTTAGTTCCAAACTATATTGAGATATAAGGTCCTTCTCTAGTTTTTTTATAAGTTTTATTACAACTCAACAGCCTATATGCTTCTGATATATATGCATCCCGATCTTGAATTATTATCCCACCCCCTTATCCGCTTGCCTGATGACTATATTAGTATCAAACTTCAGTGTATCTAGGGCTTTCCTTTCCTGATGATTAAGATTGTCCCTGTACTTAAATTTACCTTTCTTGGATTGAGTCTTAAAATAATCCATAAATTCCTCCTTCACAGAGATCCTTATCAGTCTGTAATTTTTGTTCTGTCTCCTCTTGGAGACTGACAAGTGTGCTAAGGGCTTTATAATCACTCTCACTTAGGACCACCTGAGGAGGATTCTCCTTCTTATTAAAATCATTCATAATGAAATAACATTGTAATGTTAATTTGCAGATATATTTTTGTAAGTCTATAAACACTTCAAAACTGTTCTTTTAGACAAATTAAACACATCTTTCTTCTGCTCCACTAGTATCTGCATCTTGTTCTTACATTCCCTGACTCGAATCCCTGCCCTGCATCCTCTTCTTGTTCCCACCTTCTTTTGGGAACAAAAGAAATTGAGGCAATGTGAGACAAAATGGATACATGTTAGACTGCATGACACCTAAAGGGTTAAATATCGACTTGGGTCAGTTTATTCATTATTTTATACCTATAAACTAATAATTATTTTAGGTAGGGAAAGCTTTTTAGAATATTGAAGGGATATATTTGCATATTGAATAATGTTCTTTTGTGTTATTAATTGTTTTTATGCTCATGAAATATTGTTTTAGTATTTATTGCGAGGTTCGTTTTTAAAATCATTATGAATTAGGTTTTAAGTAATTATCAACATGATAACACTATAGCAATTGATGTCGTTGCCTGTTGTTTGTAAATATTAATTTTTTTGCAGTAATTTTGCACATTGAATATATGCTTTCATTCGATAAGCCTGTGTTTGGGTTTTTGCAATCTAGTTTGTATATTGACAGCGTGATGTTCTATAAAGACTCTGTCAATGTGATGCCGCTGTCGGAAGTGAAAGTGCCGGTGACGTAGCCGGGGTTTTCTGGACATGTGATTGGATTCCACCATGAAGACGTCAAATCACGCCCTTTCCATAGAAGCCGGTCCGGATTGACAAAACGGATTGGCCACACAGTAACCAATTGGAGGGGAGGAATAGGAAATTAAAGACACGCTGGGCAATCACGGGCAGAACCAATTATCCTCTTGACAAAGTCTGCTGAGGGCGGACGAAATGCGTTGGGGGCGGAGCTTTGGTGGCTCCTACGGAACAAGTAAATCAAAGGACCGGTGTTGTGTACTGTGTTACACGTAAGCTTGACATCTGGATATCTGGACACTTGCCACAAACCCTGAATGGGAGACAGGCTTATTATTACTTTTTAACTGGTACGTGTTTTTAACTGGTGTCTGTACAATAAAATATACAAACGTCTACCTTGATATGGGCTTGTGCTTGTTTCCTTTCCTATAGACTATAGCTGATATTATTATATTTTCTTACAAAAATCCCTATTGACTATTATTGTAGCAACAATAAAAGTTAGTTACAAAGTGCAATTTTGTGCTCCACTCGTAATCTAGCCCATAAGATATTTTTTTTACACTTGGTTCCATGATCTCCTAACCGTCCCATTTTAAAAATGCAAATATTGCAAAATCCAAACTATTCTGAAATCCAAACCTTTTCCGGTCACAAGTAGTTTGGATAAAAGCTTTTCTACCTGTATTATGTTTGGAGAATGATACTTGTGATATTTCTGAGGGTTATAATTTTATACTATATATTCCAGCCTTTTGTACTTAAATCTCCTGTCTCACCACATATACCTCTCCTTAGACAAGTGACAAAGAGAATGCTTTACAAATGTAATGTTGTTGGTATATTATTGATTGGGGATTCCACAATAATGAATGTTTGTGCTTA
The DNA here is from genome assembly GCF_027579735.1 of Bombina bombina. NCBI lineage: Eukaryota > Metazoa > Chordata > Amphibia > Anura > Bombinatoridae > Bombina > Bombina bombina. Next base: position 539,178,438 of record NC_069500.1, read on the forward strand.
AAGGGACAGTCAACACCAGAATTGTTGTTTTAAAAGATAGATAATCCCTTTATTACCCATTCCCCAGTTTTGCATAACCAACAGTTATATAAATACACTTTTTACCTCTGTGATTAACTTGTACCTAAGCCTTTTCTGACAGCCCCCTGATCACATGACATTTTATTTATTCTCTATTGACTTTCATTTTAGCCAATTAGTGCAGTGTCTGCCACAAGCCACGGGCGTGATCACAATGTTATCTATATGGTTTACATGAACTAGCTCTTCTCTGTTGTGAAAAGCAAATAAAAAAGCATGTGATAAGAGGCGGCCTTCAAGGTCTAAGAAATTAGCATATGAGCATTTCTAGGTTTAGCTTTCAACTAAGAATACCAAGAGTACAAAGCAAAATTGATGATAAAAGTGAATTGGAAAGTTGTTTAAAATTACATGCCCTATTTGAAACATGAAAGTTTTTTTGGACTTGACTGTCCCTTTAACATTCTCAAAAACCTCTGTCACTGCTAGTAAGATCATCTTGGATACCAGGTGGTTCCCACAGCGTTAGATAAGACTTAGGGGCCGAATTATCAAGCTCCGAATGGAGCTTGATGCCCCTGTTTCCACACGAGCCTTCAGGCTCGCCGGAAACAGCAGTTATGAAGCATCGTTCTAAAGACCACTGCTCCATAACTTGTCTCCTGCCTCTGAGGCTGCGGTTTTTCAATCCACACAATCCTATATGATCAGGCTGATTGACACCCCCGATTGGCCGCGAATCTGCAGGGGGCAGCAATGCACAAGCAGTTCACAAGAACTGCTTCTGCAATGATAAATGCAGACAGCGTATGCTGTCAGCATTTATCAATGTCCAGCGGACATGATATGCTAAATCGTATCATGTCCATCCACACTTTAAAAAATCAGCCCCAAAATACTCTAACGTATCTAGGCATTAGCTGATTGATACAAGCTAAAGATTCTTTAGGTCAGTTTGGCTAATTACTATTCATATCCTAATTATGTACATTTATATGCATACAGTTTTTATTTGGGCTCATTACATATGTACACAATATGTTTAAAATATTAATAAACGGGGGCGTGTCTGGACCATGAACGAAGATGGCTGCTATGCTGTGAGCTCTACTCTTTGGATATTTATCTAACTGAGAAATCGAAGCATCAACAAGTTATCCTTTATCAAAATATGCATTCATCTAAAGGGAACACCCTAAGAATCACTATTTTATTATTATTATCAGGTATTTGTAGAGCGCTAACAGATTCCGCAGCGCTGATATTGTAAGCGACAGAGCTCATTAACCCGGTCAAACTGGACTCTATATAACTCCTCTGGGAGCATAAATGAAGCTTCCCCCCCCCATCGGGAAACCGGGTAAATAGTCCATAGTAGCAGTTTTCATTTTGGCCCTATATCTTTAGAATGGGAGATCTCTACTTTAAAATAAAAATCACCCTAATAAGGCTTGAGGATCAGATTGATCACAACTATGGCAGTCTGTCCCAGCTTGTGAAACTAGCGACCACGTGGTCTGGTACATCAGAGATGGCAGAGGCAGATAGACCAGATATATGATTGGAACACATATTGCTCCATAACGACACGGGGCTAGCTACAGATAAAGGAGGAACAATCACTATACAACTGCCTAACTTGGAGAGTTCCCCACACCATTTCCCCCAGGAGCTGGGGTCTGTGATTGTGGAGAACCAAGATGGTGTTACGATCTCACCCATGCCGGTATTCATTCCTGAAATGATAGGACTGCTCAATCCGGAGACTCAACAACAACTTACCCCACATTCGTTGGAAAATACAACCCGACTCTGATAGAGGAAGGCGTTACCGAGACCAGCAGAACATATGATCTTCTATTCGGGTGATGGGGAATTTCATACAGAAATATTTTACCCTGCACTTTTACAATGTGAACCGTATGTACTTTGGGCATTCTGCTTTAATCTGCTCATTAGATCTGGTATTGGGTAGGGCAAATGTATTATACCCTCCTCCCAAAAGGACTTACATTTGCTTGACACCCCATGTTCATCTCATATGCATGATGACTCTTCAGTAACATTATGTGATGTTACATTTTATAATATCCCGGATAATGTACATGGTGTAGTTAGTGTTGTCTCTTTTTCAATAACCGTTGGGAACTCAACTATATAAATGTGTAGTCTATAATTTCTAAAGAAGTGAGATCGATCCTTCTGATTTTAACTCTAACTCTCTCATTAGTTAAGATTTACTTAATGGTTAACAAGATGGGTAAATGTGCATAAACCTGCTTCTGGGAAACAGGAATGTCTATCACCCCGAATGACACTTAATGTATTTCTAGAGTCTTATACATAATCTATTGCACCGTTGGGTCACAATCCAATTGAGAGAGGCCACTTTATACTTGGTGAGTCTTATCTGTTTTAATTAAAAAAAAAAAATATCACCACATCGAACTACCTAGGATGCTCTTTCCTAGTATTAGCTAGTTGAATACATATTACTTCTGATGTATTACGAGCACAACACACTAGCTACATGACCCTATACACATAGCCACTATGATGATACAACATTACAGGAGCCCTAGGTTTCTTCTATTGAGGTGCGTGAGATACGCTTATGTCAGTCTCCAATTAGAAAGTCTGAGGGTATGGTTTAGCATGACCAAAAGGTGTAGCTACATAAGCTCCCTATAATGTTTAATATAATTGTACAGCTTGTATTACTAATTTGGTGAATGTCAAACCATCATTTTCGTGTAATTTATGAAACTGTTATAGTGGGTATATTTCTATTATTTATCTGAAAAACTGCCGTCTCAGCTTGTGTTACATTTTACAATGTTATGTTCGGCATTATTATATAAATTAACTCTGCAGTAGTTTTACCCTACAGTGAGTACCTCCGATACCAGTTCCCCTCTACCTTCCTGATAATTTAGACGTCAAATGAGACGTTTTACTATCACACGGCTAGATTTAGAGTTTTGTCGGTAAGGATCCGCGTAGCTAATGCCGGCTTTTTTCTGGCCGCACCATAAAAATAACTCTGGTATTGAGAGTCCACATAAAGGCTGCGTTAGGCTCCAAAAAAGGAGCATAGAGCATATTTAACGCAGCTTCAACTCTCGATACCAGAGTTGCTTACGGACACGGCCAGCCTCAAAAACGTGCTCGTGCACGATTCCCCCATAGGAAACAATGGAGCTGTTTGAGCTGAAAAAAAACCTAACACCTGCAAAAAAGCCGCGTTCAGCTCCTAATGCAGCCCCATTGTTTGCTATGCGGAAACACTTCCTACGTCTGCACCTAACACTCTAACATGTACCCCGAGTCTAAACACCCCTAACCTTACACTTATTAACCCCTAATCTGCCGCCCCCGCTATCGCTGACCCCTGCATATTATTATTAACCCCTAATCTGCCGCTCCGTAAACCGCCGCTACTTACATTATCCCTATGTACCCCTAATCTGCTGCCCTAACATCGCCAACCCCTATATTATATTTATTAACCCCTAATCTGCCCCCCACAACGTCGCCTCCACCTGCCTAAACTTATTAACCCCTAATCTGCCGACCGGACCTGAGGGCTACTATAATAAAGTTATTAACCCCTAATCCGCCTCACTAACCCTTTAATAAATAGTATTAACCCCTAATCTGCCCTCCCTAACATCGCCAACACCTAACTTCAATTATTAACCCCTAATCTGCTGACTGGAGCTCACCGCTATTCTAATAAATGTATTAACCCCTAAAGCTAAGTCTAACCCTAACACTAACACCCCCCTAAGTTAAATATAATTTACATCTAACGAAATTAATTATCTCTTATTAAATAAATTATTCCTATTTAAAGCTAAATACTTACCTGTAAAATAAATCCTAATATAGAAAAGAAAAAAGCAGAGGAGCGCCGACTCAAATGTAGGGATAAAACAATTTATTAGAACAAAAAATGCGGTTCAATAACACTCACAAGATAAAAGGGGTATAATACATATCTGGGCCGTCTGCCATGAAAAATCCCCCTGCGGTCAGTCCACAATCCCTCCGAGGGATTGTGGACTGACCGCAGGGGGATTTTTCATGGCAGACGGCCCAGATATGTATTATACCCCTTTTATCTTGTGAGTGTTATTGAACCGCATTTTTTGTTCTAATAAATTGTTTTATCCCTACATTTGAGTCGGCGCTCCTCTGCTTTTTTCTTTTCTATACAGTTTCTTGGGAAATTCGGAAGTCCTGTTTGGAGGAGCAGCGAGACCACACACACATCTATTTATTTCTCTCTGTGATTTGGGAGACATCTCTTGGACTTAAACACCAGTAACTTTGACTCTGGACTTATGTGAGTACCTGTGTACTGGCTATATGATAAATCCAGTTACCAGTGTACCCTGATGTTTACCCTTATGTTTACTAATCTCATACTGGGTGTTTTGTAACATCATACTGTTTGGAACGAGTATATAGCGCTTTACCGTATATTTTCATATATACACCTAAATCCTAATATAGCTACACTATAAATTATAATTATATTATAGCTATTTTAGGATTAATATTTATTTTACAGGTAACTTTGTAATTATTTTAACCAGGTACAATAGCTATTAAATAGTTAATAACTATTTAATAGTTACCTAGTTAAAATAATAACAAAATTACCTGTAAAATAAATCCTAACCTAAGTTACAATTAAACCTAACACTACACTATCATTAAATTAATTAAATAAAATATCTACAATTACCTACAATTAAACCTAACACTACACTATCAATACATTAATTAAATACAATATCTACAAATAACTACAATGAAATAAACTAACTAAAGTACAAAAAATAAAAAAGAACTAAGTTACAAAAAATAAAAAAATATTTACAAACATAAGGAAAATATTACAACAATTTTAAACTAATTACACCTACTCTAAGCCCCCTAATAAAATAACAAAGCCCCCCAAAATAAAAAAATGCCCTACCCTATTCTAAATTACTAAAGTTCAAAGCTCTTTTACCTTACCAGCCCTGAACAGGGCCCTTTGCGGGGCATGCCCCAAGAAGTTCAGCTCTTTTGCCTGTAAAAAAAAACATACAATACCCCCCCCAACATTACAACCCACCACCCACATACCCCTAATCTAACCCAAACCCCCCTTAAATAAACCTAACACTAAGCCCCTGAAGATCATCCTACCTTGTCTTCACCATACCAGGTTCACCGATCCGTCCTGGCTCCAAAATCTTCATCCAACCCAAGCGGGGGCTGGCGATCCATCTTCCGGCGGCTGAAGAGGTCCAGAAGAGGCTCCAAAGTCTTCATCCTATCCGGGAAGAAGAGTAGATCCGGACCGGCAACCATCATCTTCCAAGCGGCATCTTCTATCTTCATCCAATGAGGACCGGCTCCATCCTGAAGACCTCCACCGCGGACCCATCTTCATCCGGCGACGTCCAACTGAAGAATGACGGTTCCTTTAAGGGACGTCATCCAAGATGGCGTCCCTCGAATTCCGATTGGCTGATAGGATTCTATCAGTCAATCGGAATTAAGGTAGGAAAATTCTGATTGGCTGATGGAATCAGCCAATCAGAATCAAGTTCAATCCGATTGGCTGATCCAAACAGCCAATCAGATTGAGCTTGCATTCTATTGGCTGTTCCGATCAGCCAATAGAATGTGAGCTCAATCTGATTGGCTGATTGGATCAGCCAATCGGATTGATCTTGATTCTGATTGGCTGATTGCATCAGCCAATCAGAATATTCCTACCTTTATTCCGATTGGCTGATAGAATCCTATCAGCCAATCGGAATTCGAGGGACGCCATCTTGGATGACGTCCCTTAAAGGAACCGTCATTCTTCAGTTGGACGTCGCCGGATGAAGATGGGTCCGCGGTGGAGGTCTTCAGGATGGAGCCGGTCCTCATCGGATGAAGATAGAAGATGCCGCTTGGAAGATGATGGTTGCCGGTCCGGATCTACTCTTCTTCCCGGATAGGATGAAGACTTTGGAGCCTCTTCTGGACCTCTTCAGCCGCCGGAAGATGGATCGCCAGCCCCCGCTTGGGTTGGATGAAGATTTTGGAGCCAGGACGGATCGGTGAACCTGGTATGGTGAAGACAAGGTAGGATGATCTTCAGGGGCTTAGTGTTAGGTTTATTTAAGGGGGGTTTAGGTTAGATTAGGGGTATGTGGGTGGTGGGTTGTAATGTTGGGGGGGGGTATTGTATGTTTTTTTTTACAGGCAAAAGAGCTGAACTTCTTGGGGCATGCCCCGCAAAGGGCCCTGTTCAGGGCTGGTAAGGTAAAAGAGCTTTGAACTTTAGTAATTTAGAATAGGGTAGGGCATTTTTTTATTTTGGGGGGCTTTGTTATTTTATTAGGGGGCTTAGAGTAGGTGTAATTAGTTTTAAATTGTTGTAATATTTTTCTTATGTTTGTAAATATTTTTTTATTTTTTGTAACTTAGTTCTTTTTTATTTTTTGTACTTTAGTTAGTTTATTTCATTGTAGTTATTTGTAGGTATTGTATTTAATTTATTTATTGATAGTGTAGTGTTAGGTTTAATTGTAGGTAATTGTAGGTATTTAATTTAACTAATTTATTGATCGTGTAGTGTTAGGTTTAATTGTAACTTAGGTTAGGATTTATTTTACATGTAAATTTGTAATTATTTGAACTATTTTACCTATTAAATAGTTCTTAACTATTTAATAGCTATTGTACCTGGTTAAAATAAATACAAAGTTACCTGTAAAATAAATATTAATCCTAAAATAGCTATAGTATAATTATAATTTATGTTGTAGCTATATTAGGATTTATTTTACAGGTAAGTATTTAGCTTTAAATAGGAATAATTTATTTAATAAGAGTGAATTAATTTCGTTAGATTAACTTAGGGGGGTGTTAGTGTTAGGGTTAGACTTAGCTTTAGGGGTTAATACATTTATTAGAATAGCGGCACGATTCAGTCGGCAGATTAGGGGTTAATAATTGAAGTTAGGTGTCGGCGATGTTAGGGAGGGCAGGTTAGGGGTTAATAAATATAATATAGGGGTCGGCGGTGTTAGGGGCAGCAGATTAGGGGTACATAGCTATAATGTAGCTGGCGGCTCTTTGCGGTCGGCAGATTAGGGGTTAATTATTGTAGCTAGGTGGCGGCGACGTTGTGGGGGGCAGGTTAGGGGTTAATAAATATAATATAGGGGTCGGCGATGTTAGGGCAGCAGATTAGGGGTACATAGGGATAATGTAGCTGGCGGCGGCGTGCGGACGGCAGATTAGGGGTTAATAAGTGTAGGTAGCTGGCGGCGACGTTGTGGGGGGCAGATTAGGGGTTAATAAATATAATATAGGGGTCGGCGGTGTTAGGGGCAGCAGATTAGGGGTACATAAGGATAACGTAGGTGGCGCTCGGCAGATTAGGGGTTAAAAAAATGTAATTGAGTTGCGGCGATGTGGGGGGACCTCGGTTTAGGGGTACATAGGTAGTTTATGGGTGTTAGTGTACTTTAGGGCACAGTAGTTAAGAGCTTTATGAACCGGCGTTAGCCCAGAAAGCTCTTAACTACTGACTTTTTTCTGCGGCTGCAGTTTTGTCGTTAGATTTCTAACGCTCACTTCAGACACGACTCTAAATACCGGAGTTAGAAAAATCCCATTGAAAAGATAGGATACGCAATTTACGTAAGGGGATCTGCGGTATGGAAAAGTCGCGGCTGAAAAGTGAGCGTTAGACCCTTTTTTGAGTGACTCCAAATACCGGAGGTAGCCTAAAACCAGCGTTAGGAGCCTCTAACGCTGGTTTTCACGGCTACCGCCAAACTATAAATCTAGGCCACAGTTAACTCCTTCACTGCTACTATCATGCTTTACTTTAAGCGATACTTATCCGCTGTTGCGCCATTTTATGGGATCATTTCTATTTACATTCTATCTCAGTTTTTAATGTTATAGATCCTATAGTAAGAACCGTATCTCTCAGTTAAGATAATTTGTTATAACCCTAAGTAGCTCAGTTTAAAGTATCACCCTATGAGGCAGTGTATCCTGATAAAGAGGTACTACAGTAATCTCTTACAAAAAATAAATACAAAAAAATGTAAGATATCAATGCAAATCCTGTTATGTATATACAGTATGCCTGATATACTGATATTATGTTATACCTGATTTGCCTTAGGTTCTCCCTACATATTTTGTCTCTGGAATCTGATGTGTCAATCTAGTGGTTAATCTTGTATTTTTTATTTCCTATTTCTACAAAAAAAAATTGCCATATTGCGGAGACAATACCCATGTTGACATGCTTTGAATATTGTTTTGATAAATGCCTTAATAAAAAACTTTGATTAAAAAAAAAAATATATATTAATAAACAATAAATAGTGTAATAACAATAATTATCCAAATTGCCTTAAAAAGATGGCTACTGTTTATAAGTGAAGGATAGTGGGCAGAGGCCATTGACCCAGGGAGGAGGAGAGGCACATGTGTGCTTAGGGAGGATACTTGGGCTGAGAGTTATGGAGCTAAGCGGAAGAGAAGCAGGTCACGTTTGACAATTTGTGTGCCAATACCCTTTTTGTTTTTGCACTTTTATTAGTCGGAGGGTTTGTTTATTGTCGCAGTATGGGGTGGGGGCGCTAGTCCAATTTCTGTTCAGGTTTCATGATCATAACCAATGTTATTATTAAGTTTTGCCTCCTCATGTTGTTAACAGATATAACAGGTTATTGTTGTGTCCAGATGCGCAAAAGGTACAGCCATGTTCTTTAAAAGTGGTTAGGAGGTGGTCTAGCACCACTTGCTTTTATAAAGTTTATATTATGTCATGTGACAAAACTTTATTTGTATGTTGGCTTGATATCTTATATTTTAATGTGGCCAGTTTTATTACCAAGAAAATGCTGTTGTTTTTTATTATTATTTGGTGTATGGTTGGGTGGTTATATGTTGGGCCAGGAAACTTGACGACTTAGTGCTGGATTACAAGTGGCGCGCAAAGCATAGAGTCAAAATATCAGTATCACAACCGCGCTAACTTTAGCAAGGTATTACAAGTGAAAAGTAAATGTGACCTCTCAAGCGCAAACTAATTTTGCTCTCCTATGATAAGCATGTCTGAAGACCTTGAGTAAAGGGTAAGGGGTTAAAAAAAGTGTACTAAACACAATAGAAATATATTTAAAAAATAAATTTACACTCAAATACACACTATCTGAAAAAATGAATTAAAAATATTCATAGAAATTTTAATTAAAAAGTTATAAGGGTAAAAGGTATATTACATATGACAAGGTATTTGAATGCAAATACATTATATATATATATATATATATGTTATGGGTAAAGTCACATATTGGGTAATCCTAGGATTACCCGGTAAAAACGGACATTACCCAAGCGGCTGTGGGTAAAGCCCAATGTAAGATGTGTGTATATATATATATATACACATATAAACACATATACATATGAATAAATACAGATTTGAACCCTTTCCAGTTCAAACGAGAAAAATCATTTTTTACTGTTTATGAACTGTAAATATTTGACACTCCAATGTTCTTTACATAGTAGAGACTATCGGGTAGATTACGAGTTGTGCGTTAGGGTAAAAAAGCAGTATTAAGAGGTCCTAACGCTGCTTTTTATGCTCTCTGGTATTACGAGTCTTGAAGGTTTAGGGTCACCGCACACTTGTTTGGCCTTACCACAAAACGACTTACGTAAACTTCATAAAGTCTTTTTTCTATGGGACTTCCATAGCACTGATATGACGAGTCTGTCCTGGAAGGCCAAAAAGTGAGCGGTACACCCTCTACCTCCAAGAGTCCTAACGCATTTAAAAGTCAGTAGTTAAGAGTTTTATGGTACAACGCTGTAACATAAAACTCATAACTAAAGTGGTAAAAAGTACACTAACACCCATAAACTACCTATTAACCCCTAAACTGAGGCCTTCCGCATCGCAAACACTATAATAACATTTTTAACCCCTAATCTGCCGCTCCGGACACCGCCGCCACCTACATTATATTTATGAACCCCTAATCTGCTGCCCCCAACATCGCCGACACCTACATTATATTTATTAACCCCTAATCTGCCGTCCCCAATGTCGCCGCAACCTACCTACACTTAATAACCCCTAATCTGCCGTCCCTGTCACCGACACTATAAGAAACATATTAACCCCTAAACCTCCGCACTCCCGCCTCACAAACATTAGTTAAATATTATTAACCCCTAATCTGCCATCCCTAACATCGCCGCCACCTACCTACATTTATTAACCCCTAATCTGCCGCCCCAACGCCGCCGCCAGTATACTAAATGTATTAACCCCTAAATCTAAGTCTAACCCTAACCCTTACACCCCCTAACTTAAATATAATTAAAATAAATCTAAATAAAAATTCCTATCATTAACTAAATAATTCCTATTTAAAACTAAATACTTACCTATAAAATAAATCCTAAGCTAGCTACAATATAACTAATAGTTACATTGTATCTACCTTAGGGTTTATTTTTATTTTACTTCCAAGTTTGTATCTATTTTAACTAGGTAGAATAGTTATTAAGTAGTTATTAACTATTTAATAACTACCTAGCTAAAATAAATACAAAAGTACCTGTAAAATAAAACCTAACCTACACTAACACCTAACACTACACTATAATTAAATTAACTAAAGTAAATACAATTACCTAAATTAAATTAGCTAAATTACAAAAAAACCCCACTAAATTACAGAAAAAAATAAACAAATTACAGATATTTAAACTAATTACACCTAATCTAATAGCCCTATCAAAATAAAAAAGCCCCCCCCAAAATAAAAAAAAACCCTAGCCTAAACTAAACTACCAATATCCCTTAAAATGGCCTTTTGCGGGGCATTGTCCCAAAGTAATCAGCTCTTTTACCTGCAAAAAAAATACAAACAACCCCCCCCAACAGTAAAACCCACCACCCACACAACCAACTCCCCAAACAAAATACTATCTAAAAAAACCTAAGCTCCCCATTACCCTGAAAAGGGCATTTGGATCGGCATTGCCCTTAAAAGGGCAGTTAGCTCTTCTACAGGCCCAAACCCTAACCTAAAAATAAAACCCACCCAATACACGCTTAAAAAAACCTAACACTAACCCCCTGAAGATCGACTTACCAGGAGAAGTCCTCATCCAAGCCGGGCCGAAGTCCTCAACGAAGCTGGGAGAAGTCTTCATCCAAGCCAAGCGAAGTGGTCCTCCAGACGGGCAGAAGTCTTCATCCGGACGGCATCTTCTATCTTCATCCATCCGGCACGGAGCAGGTCCATCTTCAAGACATCCGATGCGGAGCATCCTCTTCATCCGACGACTAAAGATGAATGAAGGTACCTTTAAGTGACGTCATCCAAGATGGCGTCCCTTAGATTCTGATTGGCTGAATTCTATCAGCCAATCGGAATTAAGGTAAACAAAATTGAAGTTCAATCCTATCCAATCAGCCAATATAATGCGAGCTTAATCCTATTGGCTGATTGCATCAGCCAATAGGATTTTTTCTACCTTAATTCTGATTGACTGATAGAATTCTATCAACCAATCGGAATCTAAGGGATGCCATCTTGGATGACATCACTTAAAGGTACCTTCATTCATCTTTAGTCGTCGGATGAAGAGGATGCTCCGTGTCAGATGCAACTCCCCAAACAAAATACTATCTAAAAAAACCTAAGCTCCCCATTGCCCTGAAAAGGGCATTTGGATGGGCATTGCCCTTAAAAGGGAAATTAGCTCTTTTGCAGGCTCAAACCCTAACCTAAAAATAAAACCCACCCAATACACGCTTAAAAAAACCTAACACTAACCCCCTGAAGATCGACTTACTGGTAGAGGTCTTCATCCAAGCCGGGCCGAGGTCCTCAACGAAGCCCAGAGAAGTCTTCATCCAAGCCGGGCGAAGTGGTCCTCCAGATGGGCAGAAATCTTCATCCAGATGGCATCTTCTATCTTCATCCATCCGGCGCGGAGCAGGTCCATCTTCAAGGCATCTGACACGGGGCATCCTCTTCATCCGACGACTAAAGATGAATGAAGGTACCTTTAAGTGATGTCATCCAAGATGGCATCCCTTAGATTCCGATTGGTTGATAGAATTCTATCAGTCAATCTGAATTAAGGTAGAAAAAATCCTATTGGCTGATGCAATCAGCCAATAGGATTGAAGTTCAATCCTATTGGCTGATCCAATCAGCCAATAGGATTGAGCTCGCATTATATTGGCTGATTGGAACAGCCAATAGGATTGAACTTCAATTTTGTTTACCTTAATTCCGATTGGCTGATAGAATTCAGCCAATCAGAATCTAAGGGACGCCATCTTGGATGACGTCACTTAAAGGTACCTTCATTCATCTTTAGTCGTCGGATGAAGAGGATGCTCCGCGTTGGATGTCTTGAATGGACCTGCTCCGTGCCGGATGGATGAAGATAGAAGATGCCGTCTGGCTGAAAACTTCTGCCCGTCTGGAGGACCACTTCGCCTGGCTTGGATGAAGACTTCTCCCGGCTTCGTTGAGGACTTCGGCCCGGCTTGGATGAGGACTTCTCCCAGTAAGTCGATCTTCAGGGGGTTAGTGTTAGGTATTTTTAAGGGTGTATTGGGTGGGTTTTATTTTTAGGTTAGGGTTTGGGCCTGCAAAAGAGCAGGTTTTTTTAGATAGTATTTTTTTGGGGGGGTTGGTTGTGTGGGTGGTGGGTTTTACTGTTGGAGGGGTTGTTTTTTACAGGTAAAAGAGCTGATTACTTTGGGGCAATGCCTCGCAAAAGGCCCTTTTAAGGGCTATTAGTAGTTTAGTTTAGGCTAGGGCTTTTTTTATTTTGGGGGGGCTTTTTTATTTTGATAGGGCTATTAGATTAGGTGTAATTAGTTTAAATATCTGTAATTTCTTTATTATTTCCTGTAATTTAGTTGTTTTTTTTTTTGTACTTTAGCTAATTTAGTTTAATTTAGGTAATTGTATTTAATTTAGTTAATTTATTTAATTATAGTGTAGTGTTAGGTGTTAGTGTAACTTAGGTTAGGTTTTATTTTACAGGTACTTTTGTATTTATTTTAGCTAGGTAGTTATTAAATAGTTAATAACTATTTAATAACTATTGTACCTAGTTAAAATAAATACAAAGTTGCCTGTAAAATAAAAATAAACCCTAAGATAGATACAATGTAACTATTAGTTATATTGTAGCTAGCTTAGGGTTTATTTTAGAGGTAAGTATTTAGTTTTAAATAGGAATTATTTAGTTAATGATAGGAATTTTTATTTAGATTTATTTTAATTATATTTAAGTTAGGGGATGTTAGGGTTAGGGTTAGACTTAGATTTAGGGGTTAATACATTTAGTATAGTGGCGGTGATGTTAGGGACGGCAGATTAGGGGTTAATAATATTTAACTAATGTTTGCGAGGCGGGAGTGTGGCGGTTTAGGGGTTATTATGTTTATTATAGTGGCGGCGACGTTGGGGGCGGCAGATTAGGGGTTAATAAATATAATGTATTTGGCGACGATCTCAGGGGCGGAAGATTAGGGTTAATAAGTGTAAGATTAGGTGTGTTTAGACTCGGGGTTCATGTTAGGGTGTCAGGTGTAGACATAACTTTTATTTCCCCATATGAATTAATGGGGCTGCGTTAGTGAGTTTTACGCTGCTTTTTTGCACGTGTTAGACTTTTTCTCAGCCGGCTCTCCCCGTTGATTTCTATGGGGACATAGTGCACGAGAACGTACGACCAGCTCACCGCTGACTTAAGCAGCGCTGGTATTGGAGTGCGGTAATGAGCAACATTTTGCTCAACGCTCACTTGTCTTTTAACGACGGGTTTCTGAAAACTCGTAATACCAGCGCTGCATGTAAGTGAGCGATGAGACAAAACTGCTTGTTAGCACTGAAAAGCCTCTAAAGCAAAACTCGTAATCTAGGCCTATATTTTCAATGTCTTACGCGTTTCGAAGGGTATAGTAAATTAGATTCCCTTCTTCATCAGAGAGAAGGGAATCTAATTTACTATACCCTTCGAAACGCGTAAGACATTGAAGGAAGGTACATTACCTGTTGTATGAACTGTTTGGTACTTCTGTGACTGTGGAGCCTGCATTTGTTTTTGAACTATCATCCCCACTGCGGATGCTCATTGGATTCATTGGATTCTTGGATTCTTGGGCTACAGTTCTATTACGCTTATGTGCTTTCCACATACCTCATTAGGTTTTTTATGTGAGTGTAACTTATTGTGTGTCATTTATGTCCTATTAAAGCAGTTTCACACTATGTTTGCTTTTTTGGTTCTCCTTATATGACACCTACACTGGAATTGGAAGTTACTACTTACTAAAGAGAGCACGAGGACACTTGGAGGATTCTACTATCTATATTCCAAGACACTGAAGGCTACACTCTGGGAGACCCAGTGGATCGTTCTACATCTTTTCTACAGGAAGTGCCTTACTCTTTCTGAAAGTGCTACATTCTTACCTCATGTGATTGAGGTTCCCTGAAGTAAGTGTACATCCAATAGGGGACTCACACTTGAAGACTGTGTTCTCCATATTTGATGTGCTCCTGATTATATTTTTTATCGTTTGTATTTTTACAGCTGACTGATATTTGTATTATCTTATATTGCTATACTGTATATTGTATTTTATTTACTGTGTTTTCTAGTTTGAGGTTTCTGCGCCACTCTGCTTCTTTCTACTTTCATTTCTCTTGAGGTGTGATAGGTCTCCTCTGCTATTTGGGGCTTGGCAGCTCGATATATCTTACTGGGATTCATTTTATATGAGGTGTTGGGTATAGAATATATACTTTGGGGCATTGCTTTTATTTGATAGTGAGCGCCTAGGAGTGATCCTGTGGATTCTTTCTACTGGTTCATCTATCTTGTGTATCTATATATATATATATATATATATATATATATATATATATATTAGTACACAACCCAAAGTATTGATCTAGGTCCATTTTGGCAAATTCCATGCATTTTACCGCCAAATGCGATCAAATTAAAAAAATCATTAACTTTTTCACTAACTTTCACAAACTTTAGGTTTCTCACTGAAATAATTTACAAACAGCTTGTACTATTATGGCAAAAATGTTTGTAAATACTTCTCTGGGATCCCCTTTGTTCAGAAATAGCAGACATTTATGGCTTTGGCATTACTTTTTGGTAATTAGAAGGCTGCTAAATGCTGCACTTGTATTATGCCCAGCAGCGAAGGGGTTAATTAGGGAGCTTGTATGGTTAATTTTAGCTTTAGTGTAGTGTGGTAGACAACCCAAAGTATTGATCTAGGCCCATTTTGGTATATTTCATGGCACCATATTACTGCAAAATCTGATCAAATAAAAAAAATCGTTAACTTTTTCCCACATTTTAGGTTTCTCACTGAAATTATTTACAAACAGCTTGTGTAATTATAGCACAAATGGTTGTAAATGCTTCTCTGGGATCTCCTTTGTTCAGAAATAGCAGACATATATGGCTTTGTCAATGATTTTTGGTAATTAGAAGGCCGCTTATTGCCGTTGTGCACCACACTTGTATTATGCCAGCAGTGAAGGGGTTAATTATGTAGCTTGTAGGGTTAATTTTAGCTTTAGTGTAGAGATCAGCCTTCCACCTGATACATCCCACCCCCTGATCCCTCCCTGACCCCTCTCAAAAAGCTCTCTTCCCTCCCCCACCTCACAATTGTCACCGCCATCTTAAGTCAGAGGGGTCTATTTATCAAGCTCCAAACATAGCTTGATGCGGCAGACAGACATCGCCGAAAATTAACCTGATCCAATACGATCGGGTTGACTGACACCCCCGCACAATGATAAATGGACCCCAGAAAGTGTAATAGTATAAAAAATAGAAAGTCTATTAAGTCTAATAGTATAAAAAAAGGTGTTTTTGTTTTGTTTTTTAAGATTGTTTTAAATATACAGGGAGTGCAAAATTATTAGGCAAGTTGTATTTTTGAGGATTCATTTTATTATTGAACAACAACCATGTTCTCAATGAACCCAAAAAACTCATTAATATCAAAGCTGGATAGTTTTGGAAGTAGTTTTTAGTTTGTTTTTAGTTATAGCTATTTTAGGGGGATATCTGTGTGTGCAGGTGACTATTACTGTGCATAATTATTAGGCAACTTAACAAAAAACAAATATATACCCATTTCAATTATTTATTTTTACCAGTGAAACCAATATAACATCTCAACATTCACAAATATACATTTCTGACATTCAAAAATAAAACAAAAACAAATCAGTGACCAATATAGCCACCTTTCTTTGCAAGGACACTCAAAAGCCTGCCATCCATGGATTCTGTCAGTGTTTTGATCTGTTCACCATCAACATTGAGTGCAGCAGCAACCACAGCCTCCGAGACACTGTTCAGAGAGGTGTACTGTTTTCCCTCCTTGTAAATCTCACATTTGATGATGGACCACAGGTTCTCAATGGGGTTCAGATCAGGTGAACAAGGAGGCCATGTCATTAGATTTTCTTCTTTTATACCCTTTCTTGCCAGCCACGCTGTGGAGTACTTGGACGCGTGTGATGGAGCATTGTCCTGCATGAAAATCATGTTTTTCTTGAAGGATGCAGACTTCTTCCTGTACCACTGCTTGAAGAAGGTGTCTTCCAGAAACTGGCAGTAGGACTGGGAGTTGAGCTTGACTCCATCCTCAACCCGAAAAGGCCCCACAAGCTCATCTTTGATGATACCAGCCCAAACCAGTACTCCACCTCCACCTTGCTGGTGTCTGAGTCAGACTGGAGCTCTCTGCCCTTTACCAATCCAGCCACGGGCCCATCCATCTGGCCCATCAAGACTCACTCTCATTTCATCAGTCCATAAAACCTTAGAAAAATCAGTCTTGAGATATTTCTTGGCCCAGTCTTGATGTTTCAGCTTGTGTGTCTTTTTCAGTGGTGGTCGTCTTTCAGCCTTTCTTACCTTGGCCATGTCTCTGAGTATTGCACACCTTGTGCTTTTGGGCACTCCAGTGATGTTGCAGCTCTGAAATATGGCCAAACTGGTGGCAAGTGGCATCTTGGCAGCTGCACGCTTGACTTTTCTCAGTTCATGGGCAGTTATTTTGCACCTTGGTTTTTCCACACGCTTCTTGCGACCCTGTTGACTATTTTGAATGAAACGCTTGATTGTTCGATGATCACGCTTCAGAAGCTTTGCAATTTTAAGAGTGCTGCATCCCTCTGCAAGATATCTCACTATTTTTGACTTTTCTGAGCCTGTCAAGTCCATCTTTTGACCCATTATGCCAAAGGAAAGGAAGTTGCCTAATAATTATGCACACCTGATATAGGGTGTTGATGTCATTAGACCACACCCCTTCTCATTACAGAGATGCACATCACCTAATATGCTTAATTGGTAGTAGGCTTTCGAGCCTATACAGCTTGGAGTAAGACAACATGCATAAAGAGGATGATGTGGTCAAAATACTAATTTGCGTAATAATTCTGCACTCCCTGTATTTTTTCTGAGGTGTAGGATACCCCATTAACCACCAACCTCCCTGAACCCCCCCCAAACAGCTCTCTAAGCCTCCCCCCTCGACCTATTGGCCGCCATCTTAGGTACTGGCAGCTGTCTGCCAGTACCCAGTTTACAAAAAATGTGCCCCTGTTTTATAAAAAATAAATAAAAAAACATTTTCTGTAGTGTAGCTCCCCCCCCCCCTCAATACCTTACCCCCCTCTCGGATCCCTTTCCAAATTTTTTTTCCCTTTCCCCTCTCCTTCCTTTGGCTGAATATTCAATTTGATCTGACCATGCTCGTATACATGCACATGCGCGTGCGATCATGGACAGGATCAGGAAGTCGCACCGGCGATGGGCCACCCACTCGCCTCCCTGCTATAGCTCCTACCCACTAAAAATCGGCACTCTCTGCATCGGTTGAAAATTGATTGTGAAAAGGCCATTTTGCGCGCGGAAAATACATATCCGCGCAACTTGTAATCTTGCCCTAAGAATTTAAAACTCACCTGCAGGCCTTCTGAATTTCTCTCCTAAGCCTAGTCACGTTCTTTTCTGACACTGTTTTTTGTTTTTAAGTTTACAAAACAGCCAATCAGATGCTGTACCACCTGTCCAACAGAGTGTTAACTTAGAAAGAAAAAACACATTTACTGTTCTTTTAGCTTTTTTAAATTGCCTTCATATGTTTTTTCTGTAACAATAATTTAACAAAAAGGGCACTTTTGCCAGAGATATTTATCTTAGCAATGTTCTAAATACATTATACCAAGCCAGATGTGCCTACCAGATTTTTGGTATTAATTTAGAATAAGTTTTCTACTCACGTGTGAATGAGCTTAGTCTGATTTTTTAGGAAATATTGGAGATTAGTAATTAAAATCTTTATGCTGTAGGTGATAAAAATGATAGACAAGCACATTTGATTTTTGCTAATGTTGTCATACAGCACCTTCTCTTAGCATGGAAAGCACAGAATATAATCTTATTGAATGCAACCAGTATAATTCTAATGAAAAACAGTGTCACCCTATGTATAAAAAAAAAAATGAAACTCAAACTTGTATTCCCCTAAAGGATCATATTACAAGTGGAGCGCTAATTAACGATCCCGCCTAAGCGTTAACTGCACTATAAATAAGCTTTTTGCGCTCATATTATGAATTAAAGTAAACTGATTTTTGCTAAAAACTAAAAAGCCGAACTTACAATATCACGTACGCGTTCAAGTATTCTACCATAGAAGTCAACGGAGAACACCCTACTTTCATGCAAACCCAATCGCATATTCTAATGTGTGCTAACCCAACATGAAAGTATGAATATTTCACATTCCAATATTCTTCACATAACAGAATATGTTCTATTTATTCAAATATAAATATATATATATATATATATATATATATATAAAACTATATATCTATATTATTATATATATAAGTATAGATATATACGGATATTTATAGGAATATCTGTTTATAAATATATATTTCACATTCCAATGTTCTTCACATAAAAAAATATGTTCTACTTAGTCATAAATACACATTTTTACATATATCCAATGGTATTTTGGAACAATATATATCTATATATACATTATTATTTATAGGTATAGATATATACAAATCCTGCTATGTGCAGAACATTGTAATGTGAAATATTTACATTACATACACGATATATCAGAAGTAATACAGCAGAAAGGTAAACTTGCACGTAAAGACCAGGGGTACTGCCTTATTCCCCAAAAAAGTATAAAAACACTGAGGTGGTCTACAGCACTGTAATAAAAGTTCACTTTATTAGTAACAGATTATAAAGAACAAGTGACGTTTCGGGGTCTCCCCCTTAATCAAACGGGGGAGACCCTGAAACGTCACTTGTTCGTTTTAATCTGTTACCAATAAAGTGAACTTTTATTACAGTGCTGTAGACCATCTCAGTGTTTTTATACATTAAATACACAGTATAACACTTTATTTAATATGAATATTGCATAAATATGCTTTTACATTTTTATCTACTTAACTGTAAATATATATACTGTGTATATATATGTATATATATATATCCAAGCGATAAGCCCGAAGAGCACAAATACCCGCGATAAGCCCCATATTGCTTGCGCACAAACATTTGCGCTCCACTTGTAATCAGGCCCAAACTGTTAAATTATTGCATAGTAAAAATGCATTGCATTTTAATATCTATTGCGCCTGTTTTTCCTGAATATGAATGCATGAATGCTTTCACATTTACAGATCACAGTCTTGCACGTATTTTTCGGTAGAACTGTAGCCGGTCGTGTCAGTGTGTTTTTACAAATCACAATCCTAAAACACTTATGCCATCAATAACCCTGATGCTCACAATCTTTACCTTTTGAGAAATTATCTGCTTTGTTATTCTCCTCCAGTTTTCAAATCCAAAAAACAAATGTGTGATTTTAAGGGTTTAGCGACTATATCACAGGTTGAAGGGCCCTTATGTTGATGGATCCCTTTTAATATTGTGTTGTGATGCAAATAGGGGAAATATGTCCAAGTAATCTGTTGTGCTTCAAAACTGTAATATGAGAGGATGTCTTTTTAATTCCTTATGTCATCCAATATGGAGGTAGATAATGCAAGTGTGCCTTGTCCAGGTACAATACCAGTTTTACATCTGAAAATGTTAGCCCAGCTTTCACTCCATCCAGACACTTATCTATGAATGACTGCCTGAGGAAAGGATTAACGGGAGAGGGCATGAGTCTAGCAAGCCTTAACATCAAGTGCATTCCTTAGGGAATACAAAATGAAGGACCTTGGATTTAACCAGGGCCAAACCAACTAACCAAAACCCTGCTGATGACCTCTAAAGCCTAATAAAGCTGAATTACTCACATTCTCCATCTGCATAAAATCTGGAAACACAGATGGTTAGATTACGAGTCTTGCGTTAAGGTTAAAAAGCAGCGTTGAGAGGTCCACTCCCAATGCTGCTTTTTAATGCCTGCTGGTATTACTAGTCTTGAAATGACAGGCTCACCGCTCACTTTTTTGGCCAGACTCGGAAATACCGCAAATCCACTTACGTCAACTGCGTATCCTATATTTTCAATGGGACTTGCATAGCACCGGTATTACGAGTCTGCCAAAAAGTGAGCGGTACAGCCTCTCCTGTCAAGACTGATACCACATTTTAAAGTCAATATTTAAGAGTTTCACACTATAACGCTGAAGCATAAGACTCTTAACTAAAGTGCTAAAAAGTACACTAACACCCATAAACTACCTATTAACCCCTAAACCGAGGCCCCCCCCACATCACAAACAATAAAATAAATATTTTAACCCCTAATCTGCCGAACCGGACATCGCCGCCACTATAATAAATATATTAACCCCTAAACCGCCACACTCCCGCATCGCAAACACTAGTTAAATATTATTAACCCCTAATCTGCCGGCCCTAACATTGTCGACACCTACCTACATTTATTAACCCCTTAACTGCCGCCCCCAATATCGCCGCCACTATAATAAAGTTATTAACCCCTAAACCTAAGTCTAACCCTAACCCTAACACCCCCTAACTTAAATATAATTTAAATAAATCTAAATAAAATTACTACAATTCAATAAATAATTCCTATTTAAAACTAAATACTTACCGATAAAATAAACTCTAAAATAGCTACAATATAACTAATAGTTACATTGTAGCTATCTTAGGGTTTATTTTTATTTTACAGGCAACATTGTATTTATTTTAACTAGGTACAATAGTTATTAAATAGTTATTAACTATTTAATAGCCACCTAGTTAAAATAAAAACAAATTTACCTGTAAAATAAAACCTAACCTAAGTTACAATTACACCTAACACTACACTATAATTAAATAAATTAAATACAATTAATTACAATTAAATAAAATGATCTAAAGTACGAAAAAAACACTAAATTACAGAAAATAATAAAATAATTACAAGATTTTTAAACTAATTACACCTACTCTAATCCCCCTAACAAAATAAAAAAGCCCCCCAAAATAAAAAAAGCCCTACCCTACACTAAATTACAAACAGCCCTTAAAAGGGCCTTTTGCGGGGCATTGCCCCAAAGTAATACCCCCCCAACATTAAAACCCACCACCCACACAACCAACCCTACTCCAAAACCCACCCAATCCCCCTTAAAAAAACCTAACACTAACCCCTTGAAGATCACCCTAACATGAGACATCTTCACCCAACCAGGCAGAAGTGGACCTCCAGATGGTCAGAAGTCTTCATCCAGACAGCATCTTCTATCTTCATCCATCTGGCGCGGAGCGGGTCCATCTTCAAGACATCCGACGCGGAGCATCCTCTTCAAACGACGGCCGACAACTGAATGAAGGTTCCTTTAAATGACGTCATCCAAGATGGCGTCCCTTCAATTCTGATTGGCTGATAAAATTCTATCAGCCAATCGGAATTAAGGTAGAAAACATCCTATTGGCTGATGCAATCAGCCAATAGGATTGAGCTTGCATTCTATTGGCTGATTGGAACAGCCAATAGAATGCGAGCTCAATCCTATTAGCTGATTGGATCAGTCAATAGGATTTAAGTTCATCAGCCAATAGGATTTTTTCAACCTTAATTCCGATTGGCTGCTAGAATTCTATCAGTCAAACGGAATTGAAGGGACACCATCTTGGATGACGTCATTTAAGGGAACCTTCATTCAGTCATCGGCCGTCGTTTGAAGAGGATGCTCCGCGTCGGATGTCTTGAAGATGGACCCGCTCCGTGCCGGATGGATGAAGATAGAAGATGCCATCTGGATGAAGACTTCTGCCCGTCTAGAGGTCCACTTCTGCCCGGTTGGGTGAAGACCTCTGCCCGTCTGGAGGTCCACTTCTGCCTGGTTGGGTGAAGACGTCTCATGGTAGGGTGATCGTCAAGGGGTTAGTGTTAGGTTTTTTTAAGGGGGATTGGGTGGGTTTTAGAGTAGGGTTGGTTGTGTGGGTGGTGGGTTTTAATGTTGGGGGGCATTGTACTTTTTTTACAGGTAAAAGAGCTGATTACTTTGGGGCAATGCCCTGCAAAAGGCCCTTTTAAGGGCTATTTGTAATTTAGTGTAGGGTAGGGCTTTTTTTTATTTTGGGGGACTTTTTTATTTTGTTAGGGGGATTAGAGTAGGTGTAATTAGTTTAAACATCTTGTAATTATTTTATTATTTTCTGTAATTTAGTGGGGGGTTTTTTTCGTACTTTAGATCATTTTATTTAATTGTAATTAATTGTATTTAGTTTAGGTAATGAATTTAATTATAGTGTAGTGTTACTTGTAATTGTAACTTAGGTTAGGTTTTATTTTACAGGTACTTTAGTCTTTATTTTAACTAGGTAGTTATTAAATAGTTAATAACTATTTAATAACTATTGTACGTAGTTAAAATAAATACAAAGTTGCCTGTAAAATAAAAATAAACCCTAAGCTAGCTACAATGTAACTATTAGTTATATTGTAGCTAGCTTAGGGTTTATTTTATAGGTAATTATTTAGTTTTAAATAGGAATTATTTAGTTAATTGTAGTAATTTTATTTAGATTTATTTAAATTATATTTAAGTTAGGGGGTGTTAGGGTTAGATTTAGATTTAGGGGCTAATAACTTTATTATAGTGGTGGCGACGTTGGGGGCGGCAGATTAGGGGTTAATAAATGTAGGTAGGTTGCGGCGACATAGGGGGTGGCAGATTAGGGTTTAATAAATAAAATGTAGGTGTCGGCGATGTTGGGAGCAGCAGGTTAGGGGTTCATAAGTATAATGTAGGTGGCGGTGGTGTCCGGAGCGACAGATTAGGGGGTTATAATATAATGCAGGTGTCGGCGATGTCAGGGGTTGCAGATTAGGGGTTAATAAGTGTAAGATTAGGGGTGTTTAGACTTGGGGTTCATGTTAGGGTGTTATGTGTAGACATAAATTTTATTTCCCCATAGGAATCAATGGGGCTGCGTTAGGAGGTTTACGCTGCTTTTTTGCATGTGTTTTTTTCCAGCTGGCTCTCCCCCATTGATTCCTATGGGGAAATCGTGCACAAGCACGTTTTACCTGCTTACCGCTAACGTAAGCAGCACTGGTATTGAGGTGAGATGTGGAGCAACATTTTGCTCTTCGCTCACTTTTTTGTGGCAAACGCCGGGTTTGTAAAAACCCGTAATACCAGCGTTGTCTCTCAGTGAGCAGTGAGGGAAAACTGCTCGTTAGCACCGCACCCCTGTTAACGCAAAACTCGTAATCTAGGTGAAAGTGAGAGAGGGAGTGAAAGCCCCAGCATCACAGGAAGAAAAGAGGCAAATACAAGAACTGCGAACAGCTTTATAACAGCCCATTATGAGCAATAATTTGGTGACAAGATGTTCCAGGTCCACTAGGGGACCTCACACTATTATAACTGCTGATATATGCAATACATATATTTAAAAATGACTTTAATATCCCTTTAAATCTTAATATCCATCTATCTGACTTGCTAATTTGTCACATAACAGGACATGTGTCTTTGCAATTTCATATTATTTGAACACTGAATATTTTGCACTTCTAAGAGAATGGCTGAAAGAATTATGGTGCCTAATTCTCATCAGCAGATATGTACCCCCTTCTAAATAATTGAAATTCCATAAAATATCAAACATGGTCTCTTGGATTTAATAACACTGAAACTGCATTTATGTATCTGTCTCTAATACAATGCAATAACTGAACTTTAGTTTCTTACTAACGCAAGGAATAAGTAGATGATCAAGTGCTTAACATTCATGTCAGTCCTTTCATATCAGTATGACTATAACACAATAAAAACAAAAGCATTCATGCATTCAGGTCAAGTGCAGCTTGACCAATTTTATCAAGTGCTATTTCACAGTAACATATTGTCTGCTGCATTGTGACTAATGGAAAATGAAAAGGTAAGTAAAATAGACTACATATACCTGAATTGAATCTGGAAGTGCTAATTTTCCATATAGAATATTGCTGACCAGATTTGGTTGTTGAATAAACAGTGCCAACCTATCAGGAATATTGGCAAACCAGATAGATTACAGGTAGACCGGGTAAGTATACTAAATCCCCTTGCACCTACTCAACATATGGATGACAATGTGCCACCTAATGCACAAGGTAAGACTTTTCTAAAAAAAATTCTATTAGCTTTTAAAGGGGTAAAAGAGCATCATGGGAATTTGGAATATAACCAAATGGTGTAGATTTTGATCAGCCTTGTCACAGTGAGGTATCTGGCTTCAAAGTTGAATACTTAGCCCCCTGTCACTGGCAAGGAATTGGGATACGGTAGCTGGAGACCCTGTACTCTTAACCCTTTCATAACTGCACTCTCCACACTGTCACAGTTGAACATGCAGTCCTGTGTGTGGCTAGTTGGAGGCAGAGACTAGTGCTTAGCCCTGCCTGAAGTAAATATACTGTTAAGTTGAGTTAACCCTGTGTTGTACAATAGTTATACTGGTTATATTGATAGGGGTTAGATAGTAATTAGCCCCTTGAAACCACTTGTCCCCTTAGAGCCTCACAGGCAGAGGTGATACGGGTATAGGGGTGACACCCCTGAGCAGCCACCAATACTAGCACTACTATCCCCCCCCACGCACGTGCCCCATTGGTGCTTCATAGAGATGCCAAAGTTCACAGGGGGAAACATCAGCCACAGAGAGATCAGGACAGTGCCATCCGGTAAGGTGCCGCAGGTCTCAGATCTGATGTGTGTATATGACTGACAGAGGATTGCAGGGGCCTGGTGTGCATTATGGCTGACAGAGGTCTGCAGGGCCAGGGGCCTGATGTGGGAGACAGAAGAACTGTAGGGTAAAGGGTCTTATGTGGCATGTTGCATATAGAGGGTTTTTTAAACCAGAAGTCTAATGTGTAATGAGGCTGGCATTGTAGCTGAAGGGCCAAAGGTCTGGTAGACATATGTGCCCAAGAGTTCAATTGCTTAGTAAGGGGTCTGATGTGGCATTTGTATCATAGAGCGGCTTTATAGCAAGGGGTCTAATGTGCAATGTGGCTGACATAGGATTTGCAAGACCAGGTCTAATGTGGGTATGTGTCTTACAGAGAGGCAGCAAGTATCTGATATGGCAAGTAGTTCAGAGGGGTCTGTTGTGGGCTGACTGAGGGGTTGCAGAGCAATGGGTTTGATTTGCAATGTAGCTGACATAGGGGTTGCAGGGCCATGCGTTTGATTTACATTGTGGCTGACATAGGGGTTGCAGGGACTTGTGTCTGATGTACCATGTGGCTGACACGGGGGGTTGCAGGACCATAGTTCTGATGTACAGTGTGGCTGACATAGAGTTTGCAGGAACATCCACAAAGAAGGGAAAACAGCAAGCCTGATGTAGAGGCACGGAGTAACAGACTTGCTAGGTCTTTGTTATCCAAATAGGTATATGTAGAGACACTCCAGTCACCATCAAAATTCTTTAAAGACCTTTATTTTTATGGGTTTGGTCCAAACAACAGAGATACAACATTTCAAGCCTTCAATAGGTTCTTAGACAGGTCTTTTAAAGAATTTTGCTGGTTGTTGTAGTGTCTCTACATATACTTATAGGGTTTGAAGGACCAGGGGTCTGATGTGGATATGTGGGTTACACAAGGGATGCAGGGCCAGGTGTTAGATGTATTCATGTGTCAGATGTTACACCAATTACCCCAACTAACTCACCTGTGCAAATTATATCCATTAGTTTTATTAGCTAATAAATTGTAACATTGCTTAGAAAGTAGATATTGATGTTGGTGTCATTGTGCATGGAGGTCTTAATGCAAGGTGTACAATGGTGGGGTTTTCCTGAGGTGTTACAGTGGGAAGGACTCCTTACTTGAGTAGGGCTAAGAAGATATGTCATTAATAATAAATTAAATGGCTTTAATGATCCTTTAACTTGTGGAGTCTGTTAAATGTTAGTATCTTAGGGTGAATGAGGTAATTGGGGTGACAATAAGGGTGCTATGGTATTTGTGGATAAATATGGTACATAAGTCAGGTTCTGTAGGTGGGTACTGTGATGCATAGGTGCTGCAAGGTGGAAGCAGTGAGTTTGGCAAGGTATGGGTGCTGAGGTGGTAGCAGTGGATAAGCACAGGAGGCAGTGTATTTTTATGGGAGTGAAAATAGCAGAAGGTTAATGCCAGTGTCTATTAAATAGACATCATACATCTCAGTTCCATCTAAAAATATGTTTTCAAATGTATTTACTTTTTTTAATAGATTTCAAAGTCCCCAACAGAGGTACACAATCATGCACTTTTTTATATATATATATATATATATATATATATATATATATATATATATATATATATATATATGTATATATATATATACTAGCTGTTGCCCGCTGTTGTGATATACTAACTGTTACCCGCTGTTGTGATTTGTAAAAAATAGCGAAAAACCCGACCATGACATGTGCCCTAACCCCTTAAGTGGATTTTGGGGAAATGGTAAAACACGTGTTTCTTTATTTTTCAAGGAGAATCTAAATACCAATTTTCACGTCTGTTACATTGTCGTTTTTTTTTAGATCAAGGTATCCTCATAAATCAGCCTCCCCTTTATTGAACCCCCTTAAGTAGATTTTGGGGAAATGATAAAACACGTGTTTCTTTATTTTTCAAGGAGATTCTAAATACCAATTTTCACGTCTGTAACATTGTCGATTTTTGAGATATAGGTATCCTCATAAATCATCCTCCCTCTTTTGACCCCTTTAAGTGGATTTTGGGGAAATGGTAAAACACATGTTTTTTTATTTTTCAAGGAGAATCTAAATACCAATTTTCACGTCTGTAACATTGTCAGTTTCTGAGATATAGGTATCCTCATAAATCAACCCCCCCTTTTGACCCCCCTTAAGTAGATTTTGGGGACATGGTAAAACTTGTGTTTCTTTATTTTTCAAGGAAAAATCTAAATACCAATTTTCACGTCTGTAACATCACGGTTTTTGAGATATACAGTAGGTATCCTCAGAAATCAGACCCCCCGCCCCCACACACTTTTGACCTCCTTAAGTAGATTTTGGGGAAATGGTAAAATATGTGTTTCTTTATTTTTCAAGGAGAATCTAAATACCAATTTTCATGTTTGTAACATTGTCGGTTTTTGAGATTTAGGTATACTATGTTTATAGCGCTGCGAAATCTGTTGGCACTCTACAAATAACCGATAATAATAATAATCACACCCCCCCTCTCTTTTGACAGCCACCCTTAAGTGGATTTTGTAGAAATGGTAAAACACGTGTTTCTTTATTTTTCAAGGAGAAACTAAATACCAATTTTCACGTCTGTAACATTGTCGATTTTTGAGATATAGGTATCCTCATAAATCAGCCCTCCTCTTTTGACCCCTTTAAGTGGATTTTGGGGAAATGGTAAAACATGTGTTTTTTTATTTTTCAAGGAGAATCTAAATACCAATTTTCACGTTTGTAACATTGTCGGTTTTTGAGATTTAGGTATCCTATGTTTATAGCGCTGCGGAATCTGTTGGCGCTCTACAAATAACCGATAATAATAATAATCATCATCCTCCCTCTCTTTTGACAGCCACCCTTAAGTGGATTTTGTGGAAATGGTAAAACACGTGTTTCTTTATTTTTCATGGAGAATTTAAATACCAATTTTCACGTCTGTAACATCGTCGGTTTTTGAGATATAGGTATCCTCATAAATCACCCCTCACCTCTTTTAACCCACATTAAGTGGATTTTGGGGAAATAATAAAATATGTGTTTCTTTATTTTTTTAATGAGAATATAAATACCATTTTTCATGTTTGTAACATTGTCGGTTTTTGAGATATAGGTATCCGCTTAAATCAGACCCCCTCCCCCTCTTTTGACCCCGTTAAGTAGATTTTGGGGAAATGGTAAAACATGTATTTTTTTATTTTTCAAGGAGAATCTAAATACCAATTTTCACGTTTATAACATTGTCGGTTTTTGAGATTTAGGTATCCTCATAAACCAGCCCCTCTTTTGACCCCCCCTTTAAGTGAATTTTGGGGAAATGGTAAAACACGTTTCTTTATTTTTCAAGGAGAATCTAAATAGTTATTTTCACATCTGTAACATTGTTGGTTTTTGAGATATAGGTATCCTCTTCAAAAAGTTCACCCCCCCTTTTTCCCCCATGGGGACGTATTTTCCAAACCATCCAAATTTCACATTACTAGGTTAAACGGTTTGAGCTGGGTATTAATGAGTCAGTCAGTCTTTTTGGAAATCTTTTATCTATATACAGTATCGGACAAAAGTGAGTATACCCCACACATTTTTGTAAATATTTTATTATATCTTTTCATGTGACAACACTTAAAAAATGACACTTTGCTTCAATGTAAAGTTGTGAGTGTACTAGATATGTGCATGGCAAAAAAATTTGGTTCGGATTGATTCTGAATTTTTCGAATTTCGGTTCAGATCGATTCGAATTCGGAAAATTTTGAATCGTTTCGGTTTGGATTCGCTTCGGATTCATTCAGATTCGAAGAAATTCGGCTGGATTCGGTTCGATTCGCTTTGGTTCGGAAATTCGGAATTTTGGTAAGTGTTAGGTGGGATTAGACTAGTATTATGTACTGTATATTAGGTGTAACCCATAGCAGAGTGATATAACCTAATATACTGTACAATACTAGTGTAATCCATGGCCATCCGAATTTACCGAATAAATCCAAACTAATTCGGATTTATTTGGTAAATTCGGCAGTATTTTATTTCGGAAATTCGGTTTGATCCGAATCTCTGAATTTGCCGAATTTTCCAAATTTCCGAATCGATCCGAAACTAATTGCACATATCTAGAGTGTACAGCCTGTATAACAGTGTAAATTTGCTGTCCCCTCAAAATAACTCAACACACAGCCATTAATGTCTAAACCGTTTGCAACAAAAGTGAGAACACCCCTAAGTTGAAATGTCCAAATTCGGCCCAATTAGCCATTTTCCCTTCCTGGTGTCATATGACTCATTAGTGTTACAAGGTCTCAGATGTGAATGGGGAGCAGGTGTGTTAAATTTGGTGTTATCGCTCTCACACTCTCTCATACTGGTCACTGGAAGTTCAACATGGCACCTCATGGTGAAGAACTCTCTGAGGATATGAAAAAAATAATTGTTGCTCTACATAAAGATGGCCTAGGCTATTGTATAAGAAGATTGCCAAGACCCTAAAACTGAGCTGCAGCATGGTGGCAAGACCATACAGCGGTTTCACAGGACAGTTTCCACTCAGTACAGGCCTTGCCATGGTCGACCAAGGAAGCTGAGTGCACGTGCTTAGCATCATATCCAGAGGTTGTCATTGGGAAATAGACGTATGAGTGCTGCCAGCATTACTGCAGAGGTTGAAGGGGTCAGCCTGTCAGTGCTCAAACCATACGCCGCACACTGCATCAAATTGGCATGGCTGTCATCCCAGAAGGAATGAGGAGAACAAAGACAAGTGTGTCTTGCCTACAGTCAATCATGGTGGTGGGAGCTTTCTTGTGCATCATCTTAGAAGAGGCTTCCATCTGGGACAACAGCTATGCCAATTTGATGCAGTGTGCGGCGTATGTTCTGAGCACTTAGAGGCTGACCCCCCACCCTTTCAACCTCTGCAGCAATGCTGGCAGCACTCATATGTCTATTTCCTAAAGACAACCTCTGGATATGATGCTAAGCACCTGCACTCAACTTCTTTGGTTGACCATGGCGAGGCCTGCTCTGAGTGGAACCTGCCCTGTGAAACCACTGTATGGTCTTGCCCACTGTGCTGCAGCTCAAATTCAGGGTCTTGGCAATCTCCTAATAGCCTACGCCATCTTTATATAGAGCAACAATTCTTTTTTTCAGATCCTCAGAGAGTTCTTTGCCATGAGGTGCCATGTTGAACTTCCAGTGTCAGTGACCAGTATGAGAGAGTGTGAGAGCGATTACACCAAATTTAACACACCTGCTCCCCATTCACACCTGACATCTTGTAACAAGTCACATGACACCGGGGAGGGAAAATGGCTAATTGGGACCAATTTGTACATTTCCACTTAGGGGTGTTCTCACTTTTGTTGCCAACGGTTTATACATTAATGGCTGTGTGTTGAGTTATTTTGAGGGGACAGAATATTTACACTGTTATACAGGCTGCACACTCACTACTTTACATCGTAGCAAAGTGTCATTTTTTCAGTGTTGTCACATGAAAAGATATAATAAAATATTTACAAAAATGTGAGGGTGTACTAACTTTTGTGGGATACTGTATATAGATAAAAGATTTCCCAAAATATTAATACATTTATTAAAAAATATTATACATAATGTAAAAATATTGATATATTCTATCGATTATTTGAAATATTTTACAGTTTGTTTAATATTTGTATTAATATTTTTTAATATTTTATATCTAATATTTCAATAACGCGCATTGAAGTTAGCAATTCTTCATGTGCGCTAACCCGACCGTGTTTGTACTATACTGCGAACCCCGATGCGTGTTACGCATATTTTATTATTAATATATATGTCTATATATCTGATAATGTAAAATAGATAGCTATACCTATATATTGGAATAGATATTCAGGTATATATATATATATATATATATATATATATATATATATATATATATATATATATATATAAAATGTATTTACAATAAAAGGTACATTGTCCTTTATGTGAAGAACATTTAAAAGGTACATTGTCCTTTATGTGAAGAACATTGGAATGTAAATATTTAATAATAACCTCTGTCGGGTTAACTCACAAGTATAGACTTTTTCAGTTTGCGCTCTCCATTAACTTTGATGCGGTCACGATATTTGGTTAGCACGCATTAGGTTTCTCTTGCAGTATGCTTGCTAACCGATGCGTACAAAAGTTTCCGTTTCACAAAGTTTACATTCAATAGCACTCCACTCGTTATCTAGCCCTACATAGGTATGAGTGCTTATTTATTGCAGGTAGGTTTCTGTTTGTAGAATTTTTATGTTGCATCTGCAGTCAGACAGTAGAGCAGTGTTATGGTAATGTTATGGTAGTAGTAAATAGATTGCAAACTGAGAAATATGGCTAAAATGTTGTATTAAATATGTGTAGTTATTAAGAATAAAAGTCAGTATGTAGAACTGGCAACAGGTGCAAGTTACAAGTATATTGTAGATCTGCATTTTTCTATAGTGTATGAGAATATGCATTTTCCTTAAAAGGAAGTGCCTATATTCCAGTGAAGTACAGTACATTCCATGCATTGTGTTATAAATACCTCACCTTCCTGAGAATATGACTAAGCATAAAGAAGCCAGGAACGCCAACTAAACTGTTGCTCAAATTAGTTTTTCTTGTGAGTTACATGTGCAGGAAAAAGAATGTCAGGTGAGACTTGCATTTGGTTTAGATAGGTCAGAGCATGATTAAATGAAATCTGCCTGTCATTTTTTTAATTTAGTGATAAATATATTATATCTATTAGGTATAGTTTGGCTCCGGACATGCTAATTAGCATATATTTGCATAAATAATTGTGCTGCATAATTCAGAAATTATAGTCAATAAGATAAGATTTTTAAATGCTCAGCAGTACTCACACACTTAGAACAGTTCCACCAAGAAGGCAATTATTTCTACATTCATTTCATATCTTTGACTTTTACTTGTATCTGTATATTTCTTGTTATTGGCAACTTTTTTTTACACATGACTAGAGAGAGCATGACATCATTGACAAATAATGGCTCAGGTAATTCATTAAAGATAAGACATCAATTTAATATCTCTTTAAGTTTACAACATTTAAGTGATCTAGAACTCTGTATCTCTGGTAAAACTAGCTATATTTCAAAGAAACACATGGAATGTGAAATATTCATATTTTCATGTCGGGTTAGTGCACTTGAGAATATGCGATTGGGTTTGGGTGCAAATAGGGTGTTAGGTTTTTCCACTTTTTTTGCTATATTGAATTCTATGGGGGAATACGTTATCGAACAAGATATTCTAAGTTTGACTTTTTACACGCATTGGGTAAGTGCACAAGCAAGAACAGTTTACTTTCAACCCGTAATACAAGCGTAACCCGATGCACGCAAAAAGCTTACTTCTAGTGCAGTTAACGCTCATGCAAGATCATTGAAAGCGCTCCACTTGTAATCTAGCCTAAAGTGTTTAAAGAATATTTTTCGTATCCTGCTTGTTATTAGTCAGAATAGAAAGTTAGATGTTTCAAATTCCACAGCGCTGGAAGCAGTCCAACATTCAGCTTAGGGCTTCCCAAGTATGCACGTTTGGCCTGAATGTGTGTGGGTGCCAGTAATACACTTCTCATGAATTAACTGGAAAAGAAAAAAAATGATTGATCTCACTAACATTCTTTTAATTCCTGTAACGTGGTCAGTGTCTCTTCAGCTGCCCTGATTTATTTCGCTTTGTTTATATATTTCTATGTTAATTGGCCATTCTCTTTTTAATGCTGTATCCAGGGAAAAAATAGCCCATCCCTTTTTTGAGGTTTATTGTTATATGATTGTATTTTTAAAAACAACTCCACTATTTTCAGCAAACATTAAATGGCTATAAAAGTCAAAATTAAACTTTCATGAGTTAGATATATTTCTATTATGAAATTTACCTCTTTCTTGAGAGCATACTTTTGTAGGCTAAAGAGTGTGCACGTGTGTTTAGCACTATATGTATAACAGTGTTACAAACATTGAATATAAAGTGCTCTACTGATGAATAGGTACATTTTTAATTTGACCATCCCCAGGATCAGACTTTAGGCATATACAAGAAACAGAAACAATAATAAAAAAAAACTTTTTCAGAAAAAAAGTTAAAAAGTAGTAAATACATTTTTTGACAAGAGGGGGTTTAACCTGGTGGAGGACTGAGGCCCACTGTATTTTTGGGAGGAAGGGTAGTAGTGTGGAGTAGATACAGGGAGGAGCAGCAGCTGAAGATTATAGCTTGAGCGATTCTGCAGGAGCACTGACCCACGGTTCTCCAGTAAGGTGCATTAGAAGGACACATGAAACAACAAAGTTACATGTCTTAAAGGTTCTTTTATGGGTGCTGTGTATTCTGGTTGCTCCTAGTGGTAAATAGCACTGCCATCAGACATTCTATAGTGTGATAGTGATATGGGCATGTGGCCAAATATAAAGGCTGTGCTTAGGGTGTCACAGCCTTTTTATGGAGAGACTGTGGAATCAGTAGACTTTGTTGCTCATCACAAGAAAGGTTTCTGCTTCATCATAAATGAAGGACTGTGGTGCTTTGTCAGTTCAAGAATGAATGATTTGGGTGTTTGGGAACTCTTATTCAAAATATTTCAGAAAGTTTGAGGACCAAGCAAAAGACAGCCCTGGAAGGTTGTCCCATTCAGTTCTGAAGTGGTTCCTCATTTGTCTTATTCTAAAGAAGGAGAAGGGTAAAGTTTGCATGATTTACCATTTTTATTATCTTAAAGAGACAGTAAACACCTTGTAATTACAATATTTTTCTGAAGTTGTGCAATACTCCACCCACCACTTGCCTTAATTGGAGGGGCCAATCCAGACTTCTCTCTGGAAAAGACACCTCTAACCATGGTCATTATGATAGTAAAACATGCAGTTATTATCTTATCATCTCTGCTTACGCCAATTAGGGACAAATATGTGGCACAGTCTTCAGACTTGGGAACCCTGTGATGTACACTTTGATTTGTTTAAACTGGAAAACCCACGTTTCCATACTTAAAGGGACAGCAAACATACAAAATAATATACATAGTGCAGAATTATATAACATTATCTTAGGGGCACCATTATCAGTCTAGTGCATTTCCTGATTTTTTATCCCAAAGTTGGACTCCGCTCAAGTTTCTACTGAGCGGGTCTTGTTGTTCAAAAGTGCTTCGCGGGTGCGCTGTCTAGTCACATCGTGCCCGATCGCGCCATTGAAGTGAATGTAGCTTGCTCCCGCTCTGATCTGGTGGGAGCAAGCTACATTCACTTTTATGGCACAATCGGGCACGCTGTAACTAGACATTGTGCCCGTGAAGCGCTTTTGAACAACAAGACCTGCACAATAGAACCTTGAGCTGAGTCCAACTTTGGGATAAAAAAAATCAGGAAATACATTAGATTGATAAAGGTGCTGCTAAAATAATATTACAGGTGAAACTCAAAAAATTAGAATATCGTGCAAAAGTTGATTTATTTCACTAATACAACTTAAAAGGTGAAACTAATATATAAGATAGACTCATTACATGCAAAGCAAGATAGTTCAAGCTGTGATTTGTCATAATTTTGATGATTATGACTTACAGCTCATGAAAACCCCAAATCCACAATCTCAGAAAATTAGAATATTGTGAAAAGGTGCAATATTCTAGGCTCAAAGTGTCCCATTCTAATCAGCTAATTAAGCCATAACACCTGCAAAGGGTTCCTGAGCCTTTAAATGGTCTCTCAGTCTGGTTCAGTAGGAATCACAATCATGGGAAAGACTGCTGACCTGACAGTTGTGCAGAAAACCATCATTGACACCCTCCATAAGGA
This sequence comes from Bombina bombina, assembly GCF_027579735.1. Lineage (NCBI taxonomy): Eukaryota > Metazoa > Chordata > Amphibia > Anura > Bombinatoridae > Bombina > Bombina bombina. The sequence continues at coordinate 539,213,654 of NC_069500.1, forward strand.
GGGAAAGCCTCAAAAGGTAATTGCAAAAGAAGTTGGATGTTCCAAAAGTGCTATATCAAAGCACATTAATAGAAAGTTATGTGGAAGGGAAAAGTGTGGAAGAAAAAGGTGCACAAGCAGCAGGGATGACCGCAGCCTGGAGAGGATTGTCAAAAATGTTGGGGACTTTCACAAGGACTGGACTGAGGCTGGAGTCAGTGCATCAAGAGCCACCACACACAGAGGGATCCTGGACATGGGCTTCAAATGTCGTATTCCTCTTGTCAAGCCACTCCTGAACAACAAACAACGTCAGAAGTGTCTTACCTGAGCTAAAGAAAAACAGACCTGGGCTATTGCTCAGTGATCCAAAGTCCTCTTTTCTGATGAGAGCAAAGTTTGCATCTCATTTGGAGGCACACATCTCAAATTTTGCATCTCACCAAGGACCCAGAGTATGGAGGAAGAATGGAGAGGCACACACTGCAAGATGCTTGAAGTCCAGTGTGAAGTTTCCACAGTCTGTGTTGATTTGGGGAGCCATGTCATCTGCTGGTGTTGGTCCACTGTGCTTCATTAAGTCCAGGGTCAATGCAGCCATCTACCAGGAGATTTTGGAGCAATTCATGCTTCCTTCCACAGACAAGCTCTATGGGGATGCTGACTTCATTTTCCAGCAGGACTTGGCACCTGCCCACACTGCCAAAAGCACCAAAACCCTGGTTCAATGATCGTGGGATTACTGTGCTTGATTGGCCAGCAAACTTGACCTGAAACCTATAGAGAATCTATGGGGCATTGCCAAGAGAAAGATGAGAGACATGAGACCGAACAATGCAGAAGAGCTGAAGGCCGCTATTGTAGCATCCTGGTCTTCCATAACATTGTGACCTCAGCAGTGCCACAGGCTGATAGCTTCCATGCCACGCCGCATTGAGGCAGTAATTGCTGCAAAAGGGGTCCAAACCAAGTACTGAGAACATACAGTGTGCATGCTTATACTTTTCAGAGGTCCGATATTGTTCTATGTACAATCCTTGTTTTATTGATTGCATATACACTGTGTGCAGAATTATAAGGCAAATGAGTATTTTGACCACATCATCCTCTTTATGCATGTTGTCTTACTCCAAGCTGTATAGGCTCGAAAGCCTACTACCAATTAAGCATATTAGGTGATGTGCATCTCTGTAATGAGAAGGGGTGTGGTCTAATGACATCAACACCCTATATCAGGTGTGCATAATTATTAGGCAACTTCCTTTCCTTTGGCAAAATGGGTCAAAAGAAGGACTTGACAGGCTCAGAAAAGTCAAATATAGTGAGATATCTTGCAGAGGGATGCAGCACTCTTAAAATTGCAAAGCTTCTGAAGCGTGATCATCGAACAATCAAGCGTTTCATTCAAAATAGTCAACAGGGTCGCAAGAAGCGTGTGGAAAAACCAAGGCGCAAAATAACTGCCCATGAACTGAGAAAAGTCAAGCGTGCAGCTGCCAAGATGCCACTTGCCACCAGTTTGGCCATATTTCAGAGCTGCAACATCACTGGAGTGCCCAAAAGCACAAGGTGTGCAATACTCAGAGACATGGCCAAGGTAAGAAAGGCTGAAAGACGACCACCACTGAACAAGACACACAAGCTGAAACGTCAAGACTGGGCCAAGAAATATCTCAAGACTGATTTTTCTAAGGTTTTATGGACTGATGAAATGAGAGTGAGTCTTGATGGGCCAGATGGATGGGCCCGTGGCTGGATTGGTAAAGGGCAGAGAGCTCCAGTACGACTCAGACGCCACCAAGGTGGAGGTGGAGTACTGGTTTTGGCTGGTATCATCAAAGATGAGCTTGTGGGGCCTTTTCGGGTTGAGGATGGAGTCAATCTTAACTCCCAGTCCTACTGCCAGTTTCTGGAAGACACCTTCTTCAAGCAGTGGTACAGGAAGAAGTCTGCATCCTTCAAGAAAAACATGATTTTCATGCAGGACAATGCTCCATCACACGCGTCCAAGTACTCCACAGCGTGGCTGGCAAGAAAGGGTATAAAAGAAGAAACTCTAATGACATGGCCTCCTTATTCACCTGATCTGAACCCCATTGAGAACCTGTGGTCCATCATCAAATGTGAGATTTACAAGGAGGGAAAACAGTACACCTCTCTGAACAGTGTCTGGGAGGCTGTGGTTGCTGCTGCACGCAATGTTGATGGTGAACAGATCAAAACACTGACAGAATCCATGGATGGCAGGCTTTTGAGTGTCCTTGCAAAGAAAGGTGGCTATATTGGTCACTGATTTGTTTTTGTTTTGTTTTTGAATGTCAGAAATGTATATTTGTGAATGTTGAGATGTTATATTGGTTTCACTGGTAAAAATAAATAATTGAAATGGGTATATATTTGTTTTTTGTTAAGTTGCCTAATAATTATGCACAGTAATAGTCACCTGCACACACAGATATCCCCCTAAAATAGCTATAACTAAAAACAAACTAAAAACTACTTCCAAAAATATTCAGCTTTGATATTAATGAGTTTTTTGGGTTCATTGAGAACATGGTTGTTGTTCAATAATAAAATGAATCCTCAAAAATACAACTTGCCTAATAATTCTGCACTCCCTGTAATATTCTAATTTTCTGAGATTGTGGATTTGGTGTTTTCATGAGCTGTAAGCCATAATCATCACAATTATGACAAATCACGGATCGAACTATCTTTCTTTGCATGTAATGAGTCTATCTCATATATTAGTTTCACCTTTTAAGTTTGCTTAGTAAAATAAATTAACTTTTGCACGATATTCTAATTTTTCGAGTTTCACCTGTATATAATTCTGCATGAATTAGTAATTAGAAATGTTTACTGTCCCTCTAAATTAAAAGAAAATAGAAAAATTGAAACTAAAAGTATATTGCAAAGTTGTTGTACCATACATAATTAAGCATTTTATATTACAATATCAAGGTATTTACTTTCGTCTGGGTGTATCTATGCTTTTTGCTGAAAGTGACATTTGAAGATGCTTTGGCACTTTCTCCTAGTTAAAGGGACACTGAACCCAAATTTTTTCTTTTGTGATTCAGATAGAGCAGGCAATTTTAAGCAACTTTCTAATTTACGCAGATTATCAAATTTTATTCATTCTCTTTGTATCTTTATTTGAAAAGCAAGAATGTAAGTTTAGATGCCGGCCCATTTTTGGTGAACAACCTGGGTTGCCCTTGCTGATTGGACACCACCAATAAACAAGTGCTGTCCAGAGTACTAAACCAAAAATTGTCTGGCTCTTTAGCTTAGATGCCTTCTTTTTAAAAAAAAAAAATAGCAAGAGAATGAAGAAAAATTGATAATAGGAGTAAATTAGAAAGTTGCTTAAAATTGCATGCTCTATCTGAATTATGAAAGAAAAAATTTGGGTTTAGTGTCCCTTTAATTTTACTTCTCTCATAGCTGCTAAGATTTTGGTCTGAGTATTTTTCCTATATCTGTTAGATAATGAGGCACACAACTCCTGTAAGTAATTTGAGCTTTGGGGGATGATTTATCAAGGGCCGAATGGCCCCTGATGCCCCCTATAGACCACTGCTCCTTAACTTGCCCGCTGCCTCTTAGGCTGCAGACATCAATCCTCCCGATCATGTACAATCGGGTTGAATGACACCCCCTGCTAGCGGCCGATTGGCCGCAAATCTGCAGGGGGTGGCATTGCACAAGCAGTTCAATAGAACTTCTTGTGCAATGTTAAATGCAGACAGTCGGCATTCAACGATGTCTGGCGGACATGATACAATACAGTGTATCATGCCCGCCAGACTTTGATAAATAGGCCCCTTGGAGTAGTGATTAGTTATACATCCATTTTTCATTAATTGGATGTAGATACCTTTCTTTTGTGGCTTACTCCAATTGATTTTTGCAGGCATTAGCAGGATTTGTTCTGATCAGTTTGGGATCCCTATGGGTTTCGCAAAAGGTTGCTTGGTTTTGAGATAAAGTGAATGGTTTAATAGTGTATCTATAAAGGTCCTGCTCTTCCATTATTGTATCACTTAAATGGACATAAAAGTACAAAAAGCAATTGCACTTTTGCATTAGATCATTTTACTATTGCACTGTTGCTTGCATATAACAACATACATAGTTAAAATCAGCTGCGGAGCAGCAATGCTTTACTGGGACCTAACTGAACACATCAGTTGAGCCATAGACAAGAGGCATATATATGTAGCTACCAAAAGGTAGCACATATTAATGCATTTCTGACCTGGGTCTACTTTGGTATGTTTTTTTATTAAAGGCTACCAAGTGAATAAAATAAATGTGATAATAGAATGAAATAGAAAAGTACCTTAAAATTGTTCTATCTAAATCATAAGAGTTAGTTTTGACCTCCATGTCCCCATGTCCCTTTAAATAGCTGCATACTATATTTGTGAGGTTGAACTGGTGAGTGGGCTAAGCAGGGGTGTGGTATTATTAAGAGCTTGGTGATTTTAGAACAATTTCTCTTAGTGGCATTATTTAGCATTTGTCTCAAATGCTAGCAGACTACTTTTTCCACAAAACACTTACCATCCAAAGTAATATCCAAACACAAGACTGCAACCTTCCATCTCCGCCCCCAGTCACCCCCTCCACCACTCATAGCACCTTCCCCCCAACCACTGAGAATGAAGTGATTTCCCTATTGTCTACCTTACACCTCACTACCTGCCCACTTGACCCTATCCCTTCACATCTAATACCTTCTCTGTCTTCTACCCTCACTCCAGCTCTTACTCACATATTCAACCTATCCCTTACTACTGGTTTATTCCCATCTTCCTTCAAACATGCAAAGGTCCCCCCCATTCTCAAAAAACCCTCCCTTGACCCCAATTCTCCTGTAAACTACCGCCCCATATCACTTCTTCTGCTTGCTTCAAAAGTCCTGGAAAAACTAGTTTTCGATCGCCTAACCCACTTCTTGTCCTCCAACTCATTGCTTAACCCCTTGCAATCTGGCTTCCGTCCCCAACACTCAACTGAGACTACCCTCAACAAGGTTACTAACAATCTTCTTTCTGCTAAAAACAACGGCCTCTACTCAATACTTATCTTACTTGACTTGTCTGCTGCCTTTGACACCGTTGACCATCCCCTTCTCCTACGGACTCTCAGCTCCATTGGGCTCTCTGTCACTGCCCTATCCTGGATCCACTCTTATCGCTCTAATAGGTCCTTTTCTGTCTCCTTTGCTGGTGACTTCTCCTCTCCATTGCCTCTGTCTGTTGAAGTACCTCAAGGCTCTGTTCTGGGTCCTCTACTCTTCTCTATTTATACTTCCTTACTGGGTAAACTTATCAGTAGCTATGGCTTCAACTATCACCTCTATGTTGATGATACTCAGATCTAGCTATCCACCCCTTCACTCTCTCCTTCTGTCCTTTCTCACATCAGTGTCTGCTTATCTGGCATTTCTTCTTGGATGGCCTCTCAGCACCTAAAAATCAACATGTCCAAGACTGAGCTTCTTATAATCCCCCCCTCTAATTCTACCTCAGTTTCTAACTTTTCAATCACTGTTGGTGACATCACTATCTCCCCATCACCCCAAGTCCGCTGCCTAGGAGATACACTTGACTCCAATCTGTTCTTTATACCCAACATCCAATTACTCTCTTCATTCTGTCGCAACCACCTACGCAATATTTTAAAAATGTGTCCGTTTCTGACTGCTGAAACTACTAAACAGCTAATCCTCTCCCTGGTAAATTCCCGACTTGACTACTGTAATAACCTACTAACTGGCATCCCTCTCTCCCACCTCTCCCCTCTTCAATCCATCCTAAATGCCTCTGCTAGGCTAATCAACCTCTCCCGGCGCTCTGTATCTGCTGCACCTCTCTGCAAGTCCCTTCACTGGCTCCCCATTAAATTCAAAATTCTCATTCTGACCTACAAAGCCCTTACCAACGCAGCCCCCCCCTAACCTGTCCTCACTCATCAACAAATATACTCCAGCCCACCCTCTAAGATCCAACAATTACCTTCTCCTTGCATCTTCTACCATCACCTCCTCCTATGCAAGACTACAGGACTTCTCTCGTGCGGCACCAACTGCCTAGAACGCACTTCCTAGAGCTGTCAGACTTTCCCCTAACTTTTGCTCCTTTAAACGCTCCCTAAAGATCTTTTTGTTCAGGGAAGCCTATCTCCAAATCAGTAACAAATGAATTCCACTTGCCTAATAGCTGCCCTCATCTAACTCCACACTAACATCATTCTCACCTTTGCAGTCCCCACCTCCTGTTTCTCACCCTCCTACCCATCTAGATTGTAAATTCCCATGGGAATAGGGCCCTCAATTCCCCCTGTATTTGTTTGTTAAACTTTGTCTGGTGTCTTTTATATTGTATTGTACTGTACTTTTATCTTTGTACTCATGGACAGCGCTGCGGAATCTGTTGACGCTTTATAAATAAATAATAATAATAATGTTGCCTGTCTTATAATATGAGGGTGATTTATTTGGCGTCTTTACCACCTGTTATAAATCTCTCTGGTCCTAAGGTGTTTGAGACTGAAAGTGGATTATAGAACGATGCATATTACTAGGATACATCATTCTACAGCTGATACTTCTAACTTTCAGTGGCAGCAGAGAAATCAACCCAGATGCAAAAATATCTGCAAACATTTGTTGCATTTTGCGAGCGATTCCATCCAAGCAGGTTTTAGTAAAGATATTATTAAAATACATGGACATCATATTACAGGGTTAAGCTTGAATTTATGGGGAGGAGTCATCTGATATTATTAGGGTGGATTTTCTACTATTGTCTACCTAGTGTTGGAGCCACTAGGGTATTCTGGTGTTACAAGCTGGTCAATGGTTAGGATTGAAGATAAACAATTTTTCTTAGTTGTTTTCCCATTGGCATTTTTGAGCTTTTCTTTCATCTGAGTTTTCATAGCTACAGTTGTTTTGTGATGAAAAAAATGTTGGTGGGCAATATTTATAATCAGACAGATCAGTTCAGAAGATAAGCTTTCTTGTTTCTTAAGTGGTTTGTCAGTATCAGTTTAATTTATTAAAGTTCAGAGTACTGTTCATGGTATTTTTTTTGTTCATAGTGATGGAGGTGCTCTATCTCAATTTCTGTTTATTGCCCAGAGCAATGTGTTGACGTAGTATCTATGTCCAATGCTGTGGCACATGTTCAAGTGTTGCCATCAGTTTTGACAGCAGGAGCCACAACAGTAGGAGATGGGTGGGTGGCCTATTGTGGGAAAGGGGGAGGGAGGTTCAGTTCCCTACAGTGTGGAAACAATCTCGGGAGGATAGAGAGATGTATGGCTCCCTACAATGGATAGGAGGTGGGAAGTGAGTCCCTGCAATACAGAAAGATGACTGCTTGGAAGGGGGAGGGAGGAGCTTGACTCTAGAAAAAAAAACAACTAAGTAAATACATTTTAAAAAAACCTAAACAAAGTACTGGTAGACTGCCTGCCAGTACCTAAGATGGAGGTAACCAGTAGGTGAAGGGAGGGTTAGAGAGCTATTTGGGAGGGATCAGAGAGGGGGGACAGTGATGAGGGATCCCTACACTGCAGAAAAATAAAAATATTAAAAAGGCCCTACATTGGGTACTGACAGACAGTCTCTCAGTACCTAAAATGGTGGTTACCAGTTGGGAGGGAAGATTTCTGTTTGGGAGGGATCATATAGTAATCATGGCATGACAGGTGTCTGCTGGGAGGGCAATCCCTGTACTACAATAAATATTACCCCTAAGAGCTAACTGATTTACCCCTTTTATGCCAGGAATTTCAGAAGTGTGCTGTGCAGCTGCATTTAGCAGCCTTCTTATTACCAAAAACCAATGGCAAAGCCATTCATATCTGCTATTTCTGAACAATGGGAATTCCAGAAAAACTTTTACAACCATTTGTGTTCTAACTACACAAGTGGTATGTAAATAATTTCAGTTCAAAACACATACAGCTAGATATAGAGTTTTGTCGGTAACGACCCGCGTATCTAACGCTGGCTTTTTTCTGGCCGCACCTTTAAAATAACTCTGGTATTGAGAGTCCACAGAATGGCTGCGTTAGGCTCCAAAAAAGGAGCGTAGAGCATATTTAACGCAACTGCATACCATAGTTGCTTACGGACGCGGCCAGCCTCAAAAACGTGCTTGTGCACGATTCCCCCATAGGAAACAATGGGGCTGTTTGAGCTGAAAAAAAACCTAACACCTGCAAAAAAGCCGCGTTCAGCTCCTAACGCAGCCCCATTGTTTGTTATGGGGAAACACTTCCTACGTCTGCACCTAACACTCTAACATGTACCCCGAGTCTAAACACCCCTAACCTTACACTTATTAACCTTATTCTGCCGCCCCTGCTATCGATGACCCCTGTATATTATTTTTAACCCCTAATCTGCCGCTCCATAAACCGTCGCTACTTACATTATCCCTATGTACCCCTAATCTGCTGCCCCTAACACCGCCGACCCCTATATTATATTTATTAACCCCTAATCTGCCCCCCACAACGTCGCCTCCACCTGCCTACACTAATTAACTCCTAATCTGCCGACCGGACCGCACCGCTATCATTATAAAGTTATTAACCCCTAATCCGCCTCACTAACCCTATAATAAATAGTATTAACCCCTAATCTGCCCTCCCTAACATCGCCGACACCTAACTTCAATTATTAACCCCTAATCTGCCGACAGGAGCTCACCGCTATTCTAATAAATGTATTAACCCCTAAAGCTAAGTCTAACCCTAACACTAACACCCCCCTAAATTAAATATAATTTTAATCTAACGAAATTAATTAACTCTTATTAAATAAATTATTCCTATTTAAAGCTAAATACTTACCTGTAAAATAAATCCTAATATAGCTACAATATAAATTATATTTATATTATAGCTATTTTAGGATTATTATTTATTTTACAGGTAACTTTGTATTTATTTTAACCAGGTACAATAGCTATTAAATAGTTAAGAACTATTTAATAGCTAAAATAGTTAAAATAATTACAAATTTACCTGTAAAATAAATCCTAACCTAAGTTACAATTAAACCTAACACTACACTATCAATAAATTAATTAAATAAAATACCTACAATTACACCTAACACTACACTATCAATAAATAAATTAAATACAATTCCTACAAATAAATACAATGAAATAAACTAACTAAAGTACAAAAAATAAAAAAAAAATAAGTTACAAAAAATAAAAAAATATTTACAAACATTAGAAATATATTACAACAATTTTAAACTAATTACACCTACTCTAAGCCCCCTAATAAAATAACAAAGCCCCCCAAAATAAAATATGCCCTACCCTATTCTAAATTACAAAAGTTCAAAGCTCTTTTACCTTACCAGCCCTGAACAGGGCCCTTTGCGGGGCATGCCCCAAGAAGTTCAGCTCTTTTGCTTGATCGGAACAGCCAATAGAATGCGAGCTCAATCTGATTGGCTGATTGGATCAGCCAATCGGATTGAACTTGATTCTGATTGGCTGATTCCATCAGCCAATCAGAATATTCCTACCTTAATTCCGATTGGCTGATAGAATCCTATCAGCCAATCGGAATTTGAGGGACGCCATCTTGGATGACGTCATTTAAAGGAACCGTCATTCGTCGTTCAGTCGTCTGCCAGGATGGATGTTCCGCGTCGGAGGTCTTCAGGATGCTGCCGCTCTGCTCCGGATGGATGACGATAGAAGATCCCGCTTGGATGAAGACTTCAATCGGATGGAAGACCTCTTCTGCCCCGCTTGGATGAAGACTTCTACCGGATGGAGGACCTCTTCTTGCTTCGCTTGGATGAAGAATTTGGCTCGGCTGGGTGAAGACGATTCAAGGTAGGGAGATCTTCAGGGGCTTAGTGTTAGGTTTATTTAAGGGGGGTTTGGGTTAGATTAAGCGCATGTGGGTGGTGGGTTGTAATGTTGGCGGGGGGGTATTGTATGTTTTTTTTTACAGGCAAAAGTGCTGAACTTCTTGGGGCATGCCCCGCAAAGGGCCCTGTTCAGGGCTGGTAAGGTAAAAGAGCTTTGAACTTTAGTAATTTAGAATAGGGTAGGGCATTTTTTTTATTTTGGGGGGGCTTTGTTATTTTATTAGGGGGCTTAGAGTAGGTGTAATTAGTTTAAAATTGTTGTAATATATTTCTAATGTTTGTAAATATTTTTTTATTTTTTGTAACTTAATTTTTTTAATTTTTTGTACTTTAGTTAGTTTATTTCATTGTATTTATTTGTAGGAATTGTATTTAATTTATTTATTGATAGTGTAGTGTTAGGTGTAATTGTAGGTATTTTATTTAATTAATTTATTGATAGTGTAGTGTTAGGTTTAATTGTAACTTAGGTTAGGATTTATTTTACAGGTAAATTTGTAATTATTTTAACTATTTTAGCTATTAAATAGTTCTTAACTATTTAATAGCTATTGTACCTGGTTAAAATAAATACAAAGTTACCTGGTTTTTCAAGAGGTCCCCAGACAATTCCAGGGGGGAGGGGGTGGCGTCACCGCAGTAACAACAAAAAATATCAAGGAAACAGCAGAGAAACCGAGATATCCACTCAGAAGGAAGAATTCCAAGATAAAAAAATACCAATGAATACTGTGATCAATATTTCTAGATACCAGCTTACAGAAATTGAAACCAGACTTCTTAATTTGGGTTTGGGCTTTGTCCCTTCTAGAAATTTCAATCTCTTTCAGACCATATTAGATCTGAATAAATTGATAAGAGATTTAACTTTGAGAAAGTTCTATGGAGACAAAGCACACCAAATACCAGAAGCAATGATTTCCCCTACACATAATACTAATGCTAACAAACACACATCGTTTGAAGATACATGTGCATTGGTTACACTTGAAGATCTTAGGATGGAAAGTGGTGGAACTGATTCCTCACAGATCCAAAAGACCACATCTAGACTTAAAAGTAAATCACAATTCTATCCTACTCAGGCTAGAGGTAAAATTCTGGAAGTGTTTCATGAGAGGGTGATTGAAGATCTTACTAAACTTAGTGACTCCTCACACTCCAGACCCTCTAACCTGACTATCAAGGAAAGAGAAGCACTGCTTAATTTACAAAAGAATGAATAGATTGTGATTAGACAGTCCGACAAAGGCGGGAGTGTAGTAGTCATGAACAAGCTTGACTATGTGAATGAAGCTTTGAGACAGCTTGGAGATTTGGAAACTTACACTGTTCTACCTAGGAATCCAACGGCGATATACTCTAAAGAGTTATCGCATCTTTTGGATGAGGTGGTGGAGGAGGGTCTCATGGATCAGGAAACAGCTAACCATTGTATGGTCACTGATCCAGTGACACCCATCTTCCACCACCTCCCAAAGGTTCACAAAAGTATACATGAGGTTAAGGGGAGGCCTATAGTGGCTGGTATAGGTTCCTTAATGGAACCACTATCCAAATGGATAGATGATTTTTTACAGCCCATGGTTTCCTTGTTACCCAGCTATATACGGGACACTTCCCATGCACTGCAGACCCTGGAGTCAGTGACTTGGATGGAGGAGTACAGTTGGCTCACTATTAATGCCGTGTCCCTGTACTCCTCTATCCCTCACACCCAGGGTTTGCAGGCCGTGGGTTTTTTCTTGGATATGCTCACTGACCTCCCAGTTCAATCTAAAGATCTGATTGTAAGAATTGTGAGGTTTTTATTGGAACATAATTTTTTTATGTTTCAGGGGACTTACTACCTCCAGAGACGTGGCACCGCTATGGGGGCTAAATTTGCCACCTCCTATGCCAACCTATACATGGGTTGGTGGGAGAGGGGCCACGTCTATGGAGGTAGTATAGCCCCGTGTGAGCATATAGTAAAATATGTCAGGTTCATTGATGACCTACTGATTGTGTGGTCATCTGACTCTACAGCTGCCAAAGAGTTTGTTACTACCCTCAATGATAATAGGGTGGGATTACAATTCACCCATGACTGGCAAAAAAAGAGTATCAATTTTCTTGACATATCCCTCACAGGTGATGCTAAGGAAGGAATTATTATCTCCGCTCTCTACCGGAAGCCCATCTCTGGCAATAGTCTCTTACATGCCCGCAGCTGTCATCCAAAATCTGTGTTCAAAGGAATTGCGAAAAGTCAATTCCTGCGGGCTAAGAGAAATTGCACATATGAGAATGCGTTTCGAGTGGAGAGCAGGGATTTAAAAATGAGAATGCAAAAAAGGGGTTACCCAACCAGAGTCATAGACAAAGCATTTTTTGAGGTTAAGGACATCCACAGATTCACAACATAGACTTAAGTTTATCACTTCATATTCATCTCAATATGATGATGTTTGCAAAACCATTAAAAAGAATTTGCCAATACTAAGGGGGGATAAGGAGCTAAGAGACACAGTTGAACAGGGATGTATGTTTGTCCCAAAAAGAAATGTGACCTTAGGTAACATTCTAGCCCCGAGTATGCTAAGGAGTGACAAGCAATCAGGATCATCCTGGTTGAAACATAATGGCACATTTAAGTGTGGTAAGAGAGTCTGCACCTCTTGTGACCATATAAATGTTTCTCAACCATTTAAGTCCCATGTAACAGGAGAAGAATTCAATACTAAAGGCTGTGTCAATTGCAAAAGTACATTTGTGATCTATATAATTGAGTGCTCTATTTGTAAAAAACAATATACAGGTAGGACTACTAGAAAAGTAGGCAAACGAATAAGAGAACATCTCTCTTATATTTCCAAAAAACGTCCTTGTTCAGCGCTTTCTGCCCATTTTATTGATTTTCACCATCAGGATGTCAGTTCTTTTAAATGGCAAGCTATAGAACAGATTACCACACCACCCAGGGGTGGTGATAAGTTATCTATATTGTGCAAACAAGAGACCTATTGGATTTTTGTAAAACTCAATGTTTACTACCACTTGGGTACAACTCAGAATATGACATCATAAACTACTGGCAGAAATAAATAGACAAGCAGCTGGAATTTATATGAAATACTTCTTTTTTAGATTAGTGAACATAAGAGATTTCTCTAATTGGTAAATGAGTTTAAAATCCATTAATTATTGATCTATAAGGGTTAAACACATAGATAAATCAGTAATTTCCATGTAGTTTAGTGGCAAACTCTACTTCTTAATGTACGTTTCGATAGAGTTTTTAGTTATCTATCAACAGGGTTACTGTTTATCTGTTTGATTACTTTAGATTTGTCTAAAAATAATTGAATATTTGCTCCTCTCTATTGCTTTGTCTATGTACATTCTCATATTCATTTTCATTTTCATTTTTGTTTGTCAATTGTCTACATACTAAGAGACAGTTAGATATTTTCTCTGCCTCTATTAACTATGAAAGTAGATAGACTATCTCAAAAGTTTCGTTGCTGTTTGGTTTTTACCATATATAATGATCAAACCTTAAAGGACTGTGGTGAGTCTGTTAGTATAACTGTTTCTGTTATAAAGTTAAATAACTTATCTAATTCCACAGTCCTATTGTCTTAGATATTTATACTTGTATCCTGCCTTCTTGTACTATCCTCTTAGATTGTACTTTCCACACTTTGCTCTTTATCTTCATTGTCTGTAAACGTTGTATTTACCTATTAATGTATATATTGTCCTGTATTATTCCCTATCCATGTTTAAAGGGAATTTGGTATGAACAGGGTTAAGGTGATTAGCAGTACACTTAATGTTTTTAACCAATGAATATGGAGTGTTTAGCATAAAAGGGAGCACCCCCTAACAGGTGTTATTCTATGATTACGGTCAATACGACCGAAACCGGTCAGAGTTTTTTTGCTTGAATCACCTCCATGTTGCTGTATGCCTTTGAATTGTTTTAAAGGAATAAAGGATTTGTTAAACTTTTTAACTGCTGCTTCACTTTGGAATTATTTTTTTGTATCTATAGTGGAAAGTGGGGATTCCACTCCTTTATATGAAGCTCAACTATCTGCCTTTTATGGACTATTGCTCCTAATTTTTCACATCTCTAAGCTCTCTACGCGGTATGCACCCCCTATATCAGATTTGGGACTTCACATGCTGTTCATAGTATGTTGATACTGTGCTCCACATAAGGACTATTGGATCTGGCAGTTTATTTATTTGTGTGTTCCCTTATCGAGGAGTTATACACACACTTGCTGCTTTTGCCTGGCGTGATTGATACGCCCATCGGAAACACCCATCTGACTCGTCATCAAGGAAGGACCCTGGTCGTCCTAGGATTGGTTGATCCCTCGTCACGTGGTACGCCACAAACAGCGTGCATGAGGAAACGGATCACCGCCCCTGCAAGGACGCTGTTTCTGTGAGAAAAAGGAAGAGGGACATCGGATATCAGCTTACAGTGGATCCACGCCAGACGACCGGAGTGGTGAGTGCATACCTGCTGAGCTTGAAACAAATACGAGAACTGTTGCTGCTGTGCTGTGCTAAGTGCTACACGGACTTTTGTATTTTTAAGTCAGAAGGATTATACGTTTTATTCTTTCTAAGCTTTAGCCAAGGAAACTTTGATCTGCAGAGCTACTTAGGACTTTACTGAGAAAGAACTTACAAGTTCCGGTCCTAATTAATTGGATTCAGCAATGGTCATTATCACGTATTTAGTGTATTAACACCACTAAATTTCTTGTTCATTTTATATATTTCTAATGTTTGTAAATATTTTTTTATTTTTTGTAACTTAGTTCTTTTTTATTTTTTGTACTTTAGTTAGTTTATTTCATTGTATTTATTTGTAGGAATTGTATTTAATTTATTTATTGATAGTGTAGTGTTAGGTTTAATTGTAGATAATTATAGGTATTTTATTTAATTAATTTATTGATAGTGTAGTGTTAGGTTTAATTGTAACTTAGGTTAGGATTTATTTTACAGGTAAATTTGTAATTATTTTAACTATTTTAGCTATTAAATAGTTCTTAACTATTTAATAGCTATTGTACCTGGTTAAAATAAATACAAAGTTACCTGTAAAATAAATATTAATCCTAAAATAGCTATAATATAAATATAATTTATATTGTAGCTATATTAGGATTTATTTTGCAGGTAAGTATTTAGCTTTAAATAGGAATAATTAATTAATTTTGTTAGATTAAAATTATATTTAATTTAGGGGGGTGTTAGTGTTAGAGTTAGACTTAGCTTTAGGGGTTAATACATTTATTAGAATAGCGGTGAGCTCCAGTTGGCAGATTAGGGGTTAATAATTGAAGTTAGGTGTCGGCGATGTTAGGGAGGGCAGATTAGGGGTTAATACTATTTATTATAGGGTTAGTGAGGCGGATTAGGGGTTAATAACTTTATTATAGTAGCGGTGCGGTCCGCTCGGCAGATTAGGGGTTAATAAGTGTAGGCAGGTGGAGGCGACATTGAGGGGGGCAGATTAGGGGTTAATAAATATAATATAGGGGTCGGCGGTGTTAGGGGCAGCAGATTAGGGGTACATAGCTATAATGTAGGTGGCGGCTCTTTGCGGTCGGCAGATTAGGGGTTAATTATTGTAGGTAGCTGGCTTTGACGTTGTGGGGGGCAGGTTAGGGGTTAATAAATATAATATAGGGGTCGGCGGTGTTAGGGGCAGCAGATTAGGGGTACATAAGTATAACGTAGGTGGCGGTCGGCAGATTAGGGGTTAAAAAAATTTAAACGAGTGTCGGCGATGTGGGGGGGGCCTCGGTTTAGAGGTGCATAGGTAGTTTATGGGTGTTAGTGTACTTTAGAGCACAGTAGTTAAGAGCTTTATGAACCGGCGTTAGCCCAGAAAGCTCTTAACTACTGACTTTTTTCTGCGGCTGGAGTTTTGTCGTTAGAATTCTAACGCTCACTTCAGACACGACTCTAAATACCGGAGTTAGAAAGATCCCATTGAAAAGATAGGATACGCAATTTAAGTAAGGGGATCTGCGGTATGGAAAAGTCGCGGCTCAAAAGTGAGCGTTAGACCCTTTTTTGACTGACTCCAAATACCGGCGGTAGCCTAAAACCAGCATTAGGAGCCTCTAACGCTGGTTTTCACGGCTACCCCCAAACTCCAAATCTAGGCCATAGTTTGTTAAAAAGTTAACAATTGTTTTATTTAAGGTTATCTCATTTGGTGGCACAATAGTGACATGAACTATACCCAAAAAGGCCTAGATCAATACATTGGGTTGTCTCCCTTAAAAATATAGAATAGTTTTGGGGGTTAATTTTGAAAATGTGGGCAGTTCTGATATAAATGAGAGTTGGATCCTTGGTCATATTGAAGGATTCAAATATATTCCACTGTAGAAACTGTTATATATTGTTTTTGAAATGTTTACTTTGTATGGAGTACAGATACATCGATATTTATACTTTATGTACTATGTAGATACATTTTAAACTTTTAAATTGGTATATTTGGTACATATTATATCATCATTGGTGTAACTTGTGGCGCCCCCTAGGCTTGCAAAAATAATTTGTTTTTCCTTATTGCATATACCTTGTGAAACCAAATGAGAGTTACTCCATAGCATTATTTTAGACATAGCTACAGATAAAGACTTTAAAGGGACAGTCTAGTCAAAATTAAACTTTCATGATTCAGATAGGGCATGCAATTTTAAACAACTTTCCAATTTACTTCTATTATCTAATTTGCTCATTTCTTTAGATATCCTTTGTTGAAAAAATAGCAATGCACATGTGTGAGCCAAACACACAAGGCCTCTATGTGCAGCAACCAATCAGCAGCTTCTGAGCACATCTAGATATGCTTTTTAGCAAGTGATATCAAGAGAATGAAGCAAATTAGATATTAGAAGTAAATTAGAAAGTTGTTTAAAATGGCATGCTCTTTCTAAATCACGAAAGAAAAAATGTGGGTTTCATGTCCCTTTAAAATCTTCAAAAATAATAAATAAAATATATACAGTACATGTTTGTATTTAGCTGAATCAGAGGAGGCCAATAAGCACATTTTGAGAATTTTTTTTTCATCCTTAGATAAATAAAACAACCCCAAATATCTTCATCTTTTAAATAAATTCTGGCCTTTTCTTCCTGGTAAATTCCTTAATAACTGTCTCTTCTTTAGGCCTCTACTTTTAAATAATAAATACATGTTTCACCTCCCACTACAGAAGCAGCGGGTGATGAAAGTGAAATGACTATTTTTCCTTTTTTATGGTACTTGGGTTTGTACTAAGTAGGTGGTAGCGTTGGCCAAGTGTAAAGCAGGACACCCAGATAGCTGGCAGGGTGGTACTAAATAATATTTCTGACTTGGCACTGTTACAGAGTAGCTTTAAAGCATTTTATGCCTGTCCTCTACCCCTTGCTGCACATTTTCCAGTCAAAAATAAATGTGAAAATGAGAGACTAGATAGAGTTATAAATGTAGAGAATATTAAAAATAACAGATTTAAGGGGTTTAAGAATTGTTATATTCATCTCCAAATTACCAGTAATGTAACCACATCTACTGAAAAGAGAATATGCAAATTTAGCATAAATATCATAAGGGATTAAATGCCCTATCATATCGAACTAACTCAACATATCCATCAACGCCCCACTCAAATAAACACACAGAGACAAGGATTGGGACAACTTTTATTTAGGGAAAACAATCATAATGGCTCAAATAAATAAATAATTAAGGTAGCGGCAAAACGAGTTCTATCTAATCAGGTCCCTTCTAATCTAGTCACTCAATGAGCAACGCCTATGGCTAGATTAAAAGTGCTGCGTTAAAGGGATATTCCAGCCAAAATAGAAAACCACATGGGTGCATTTTGGTATTGAAAAGAAGCAATTTTGTAATATACATGCATTAGCAAAAATGCTTCTAATAAAAGCTATAGCTGTTTCAAAAGTGTATTTAAGTATGCACCGTGCACCAGCATTTTAAACACAGCACTTGCTCAGAGAGCCTAAGGTGATTGCACCATCTGGTAATGACTCAATTTGTTAATTGCTGACATGATACAAGCCCCACTGATGATCTGAGCAGCTACAGTATATTATTTAAAATGTGTGTGCAGTGACAATATCTAGCTATGCTTCACATGCACGTGCAGAGAAAAATGTTAACACTTAAACAGTAATAACTTTTACTAGAAGCATTTTTGCCAATACATGTATATTGCAAATATGTTTCTATTTAAAGATGTAATTAATCTATGTGCATTTATATTTTGACTGGAATGTCCCTTTAACTGTTGAACATGAGCAAAATCGGCTTTGTGCATGTGTCGGAAATAGCATGCATATTACAAGTTGAAAGTAAATGCGATCACGAGAGCAAAATCACATTTTGCGCTCATTGGTAAACCCTTGTGTAAAGGGAGGTGCGTTAAATTTTTTTTACAGTAACACTCATAAACACTATCTGATAAAAAATATTCATATAAATATTAAGAAAAAAAGTTGAAAGGATATGGTATATGACAAGGTGTATGACGGCAAAGGGCAATAATGTGTGTATATATATATGTGTGTATATATATATATATATATATATATATATATATATATATACATATATATATATATACACACATACATATACATGTCTTAATATGTGTGTGTACGTGTATATATATTTAACATTCTAATGTTCTTCACATACAGGATAATGTAATTTTTATTGTAAAAATATATTTCTATATATATCTGTATATCTATTACTATATATATATATATATATATATATATATATATATATATATATATATATAGCTATTCTACATATATACATACATATAATATATATATATATACTGTATATATATATATAAATATAAATATATATATATATATATATATTACTATTTACACTATTTTCTGTGTGAAGAACATAGGAATAGAAAATATCGGAGAAGCACATTTGAAGATTTACTAATCTTACATTGCGTTATTGAAATATTACATAAAAATAATTAAAAACTATTATAGATACTGAAAAAAACTTCTAAATAATCCACAGGATATATACATATTTTTCTCTTTTTTCTCTTTGAAATCTCCTGCTACATCATTAAACATACTTCACGTTGAAAATAAAACGGTTAAGAATTGTATTTACTTCACATACTACACATGAGAAGCCAGGGGAGGACAGGCAAAATTTGGCCCGGGGACAAGCACAACCCGGTGGCCCAGGTACAGAAAACCCACTCACTTTGAAATGTTGCATTTGATAGTTAAAGCAAAACACAATAGAAATAACAAATAGGAAATAATGGAGTAAATCTATTCACCTTTATGGAGTTTCAGATCCCTCATTACTGCTCTGCATTGGTAGCAGCTACTTGGTTGACATGATTCTACTGTGTCGCCTTTTGCCTCACTAATACAGCTTTAGTAACTTTAGTAATTAATGCAGCTTTAGTAACCCAGGACTTTTGGGGAGGTACAGGCTGCTGCCCATTCGAGAGGTGCGTGGGGCCTGAGCTGGGCAGGCACAGCTCTGCCAACAAACCGGGCAGTGCATGGGCAGACAGCATGGTGTGTGTCTGCTAAACTACTAGATAGATAGATAGATAGATAGATAGATAGATAGATAGATAGATACACACACAATTTCATAAAGCCACACAATATGAATATACTGTATGGAGACGTCTGGTCAGAAGTGGTCTTTGTGGAAGACTTGCAGCCAAAAAGACATACCTCTGATGTGGAAACAAGGCTAAGCGACTAAACTGCATACAAACCAAGGAACTGTGTGCACAATAATGCCAGTAGGTGCTCTAGACTTTGTAATATTGAAAATTTGAAATATTTGGTTGTAGCGTAAGGCAGTTTATTAGCTAAAAGGCTAAAGAGCAGAACAAGAATGAGTGTCTGCAGGCAACAGTGAAGCATGGTGGAGGTACCAAGTTTTTGCATTTCTGCAAATTGAGTTGGGGATTTGAACAGAACTATTGATCTCCTCAATGCTGAGAAGTACAGGCAGATTTGTATCTATCATGCAATACCACCAGGGAGCCATCTGATTGGACCCAAATTTATTCTGCAGCATGACATTGACTCCAAACATACAGCCAAAATAATTTTCAGTACAAAGAAGAACAAGGAGTCGTGGAAGTGATGGAATGGCCCCCACAGTGCCCTAATCTCAACATCATCAAGTCTTTCTGGGATTACATGAAGCTACTGAGGCTGCCTAAGTGCACAGAAGATGTTTGGAAAAATCTACCTGCAAGTTCATTAAAAAACTGTGTGCAAGTGTACTCAGAAGAATTGATACTGTTTTCATGACAAAGGGTGATCACACCAAATATTGATTTGGTTTAGATTTTTCTTCTGTTCACTCACTTTGTATTTTGTTAATTGATAAAAAAAAAAACTATTAACGTTTCTATTTTTGAAAGCATTCTTATCGACAACCAAGGAGTAAACTGGGATATGCCCAAAAATTATACTAACCGCCAAAAGATTTATTCATTTGGACAACTCACGGCAAAGCTTTATCCATCCTTTAGTTAGTGCCATAACTGCTTGCATCAGCTACAGGGGCATGCAAACTGTACTCTAAGGCCCCTAGTTATCAAGCCGTCAACCTCAAATATGCTGGAATTTTGCAGCGTATTTGTGGCGAGGCTGATTCACCTTAGTTATCAAGCCCTAGACACCGGCAAAAGTAGAATCTAGTGACGTAAGCTTCGATCCGCAGGACTCAGTCCAACACAGAACGATTCTTACGTCACTACAGATGTTCCGCACACAAGTTCGGCACAATCTGACTACTTTTGCTAGTTATCAAAAAACTAGCAGGTACCCTCGGCACTTTTCCGGCCCAGCGTACCTGGTTTTCAAACCGCCGCCCTGGAGGCGGCGGATCCCATAGAAATCAATGGGAGTCTGATCATAGCGAAAGTTCATGTTCGCTGCTGCCAGACATCCCATTGATTCCTAGGGGAGCTATCTACACCTAACACCCTAACATGTACCCCGAGTCTAAACACCTCTAATCTGTCCCCCCCTACACCGCCGCAACTAAATAAATGTATTACCCCCTAAACTGCCGCTCCCGGAGCCCACCGCCACTCTAATAAACTGATTAACCCCTAAACTGCCGCTCCCAGAGCCCACCGCCACTATAATAAATATGTTAACCCCTAAATCGGCGCTCCCGGTCCCCGCCTCAACTATAATATATGTATTAACCCCTAAACCGCTGCCCCCCTATACCGTCGCCACCTATAATAAAGTTATTAACCCCTATCCTGCCTATCCCGGACCCCGCTGCAAATAAATAAATTGTTTAACCCCTAAACCTCTGCTCCCGGACCCCGCCGCCACCTATCTTAAACTTATTAACCCCTAATCTGCCCCCCCTACACCGCCGCCACCTATAATAAATTTATTAACCCCTATCCTGCCCCCCTACACCGCCGCCACTGTAATAAAATTATTAACCCCTAAACCTAAGTCTAACACTAACCCTAACACCCTTAAATATTAATTAAATAAATCTAAATAATATTTCTCTTATTAACTAAATTAATCCTATTTAAAACTAAATACTTAAATTTAAAATAAACCCTAATATAGCTACAATATAAATAATAATTATATTGTAGCTATCTTAGAATTTATTTTTATTTTACAGGCAACTTTCAATTTATTTTAACTAGGTACAATAGCTATTAAATAGTTATTAACTATTGAATACCTACCTAGTTAAAATAAAGAGAAATTAACCTGTAAAATAAAAAGTTACAATTAAACCTAACACTACAGGGAGTGCAGAATTATTTGGCAAGTTGTATTTTTGAGGATAAATTTTATTATTGAACAACAACCATGTTCTCAATGAACCCAAAAAACTAATTAATATCAAAGCTGAATAGTTTTGGAAGTAGTTTTTAGTTTGTTTTTAGTTATAGCTATTTTAGGGGGATATCTGTGTGTGCAGGTGACTATTACTGTGCATAATTATTAGGCAACTTAACAAAAAACAAATATATACCCATTTCAATTATTTATTTTTACCAGGAAAACCAATATAACATCTCAACATTCACAAATATACATTTCTGACATTCAAAAACAAAACAAAAACAAATCAGTGACCAATATAGCCACCTTTCTTTGCAAGGACACTCAAAAGCCTGCCATCTATGGATTCTGTCAGTGTTTTGATCTGTTCACCATCAACATTGCGTGCAGCAGCAACCACAGCCTCCCAGACACTGTTCAGAGAGGTGTACTGTTTTCCCTCCTTGTAAATCTCACATTTGATGATGGACCACAGGTTCTCAATGGGGGTCAGATCAGGTGAACAAGGAGGCCATGTCATTAGATTTTCTTCTTTTATACCCTTTCTTGCCAGCCACGATGTGGAGTACTTGGACGCGTGTGATGGAGCATTGTCCTGCATGAAAATCATGTTTTTCTTGAAGGATGCAAACTTCTTCCTGTACCACTGCTTGAAGAAGGTGTCTTCCAGAAACTGGCAGTAGGACTGGGAGTTGAGCTTGACTCCATCCTCAACCCAAAAA
The DNA here is from genome assembly GCF_027579735.1 of Bombina bombina. Classification (NCBI taxonomy): domain Eukaryota; kingdom Metazoa; phylum Chordata; class Amphibia; order Anura; family Bombinatoridae; genus Bombina; species Bombina bombina. The sequence goes on from NC_069500.1 coordinate 539,236,178, forward strand.
GGCCCCACAAGCTCATCTTTGATGATACCAGCCCAAACCAGTACTCCACCTCCACCTTGCTGGCGTCTGAGTCGGACTGGAGCTCTCTGCCCTTTACCAATCCAGCCACTGGCCCATCCATCTAGCCCATCAAGACTCACTCTCATTTCATCAGTCCATAAAACCTTAGAAAAATCAGTCTTGAGATATTTCTTGGCCCAGTCTTGACGTTTCAGCTTGTGTGTCTTGTTCAGTGGTGGTCGTCTTTCAGCCTTTCTTACCTTGGTCATGTCTCTGAGTATTGCACACCTTGTGCTTTTGGGCACTCCAGTGATGTTGCAGCTCTGAAATATGGCCAAACTGGTGGCAAGTGGCATCTTGGCAGCTGCACGCTTGACTTTTCTCAGTTCATGGGCAGTTATTTTGCGCCTTGGTTTTTCCACACGCTTCTTGCGACCCTGTTGACTATTTTGAATGAAACGCTTGATTGTTCGATGATCACGCTTCAGAAGCTTTGCAATTTTAAGAGTGCTGCATCCCTCTGCAAGATATCTCACTATTTTTGACTTTTCTGAGCCTGTCAAGTCCTTCTTTTGACCCATTTTGCCAAAGGAAAGGAAGTTGCCTAATAATTATGCACACCTGATATAGGGTGTTGATGTCATTAGACCACACCCCTTCTCATTACAGAGATGCACATCACCTAATATGCTTAATTGGTAGTAGGCTTTCGAGCCTATACAGCTTAGAGTAAGACAACATGCATAAAGAGGATGATGTGGTCAAAATACTCATTTGCCTAATAATTCTGCACTCCCTGTACACTATCATTAAATTAGTTAAATAAATTAGCTACAAATAACTACAATTAAATTCAATTAAATAAACTAACTAAAGTACAAAAAATAAAAAAAGCTAAGTTACAAAAAATAAAAAAAATAAGTTACAAACATTTAAAAAATATTACAACAATTTTAAGCTACTTACACCTAATCTAAGCCCCCTATTAAAATAACAAAGCCCCCCAAAATAAAAAAATTCCCTACCCTATTCTACATTAAAAAGTTACCAGCTCTATTACCTTACCAGCCCTTAAGGGGGCCTTTTGCGAGGCATGCCCCAAAGAAAACAGCTCTTTTGCCTGTAAAATAAAAATACAACCCCCCCAACATTAAAACCCACCACCCACATACCCCTAATCTAACCCAAACCCCCCTAAATAAACCTAACACTACCCCCCTGAAGATCATCCTACCTTGAGCCGTCTTCAGCCAGCCGACCACCGATGGAACCGAAGAGGAGATCCGGAGCGGCAGAAGTCATCATCCAAGGGGCACTGAAGAAGTTTTCCATCCGATTGAAGTCAACATCCAGGTGGCGCTGAAGAGGTCTTCCATCCATCATCCAAGATGGCGTCCCTTCAATTCCGATTGGCTGATAGGATTCTATCAGCCAATCGGAATTAAGGTAGGAAAAATCTGATTGGCTGATTGAATCAGCAAATCAGATTAAAGTTCAATCCGATTGGCTGATCCAATCAGCCAATCAGATTGAGCTTGCATTCTATTGGCTGATCAGCCAATCGGAATTGAAGGGACGCCATCTTGGATGACGTCCCTTAAAGGAACCTTCATTCGTCGTTAGTCGTTGGGAAGAAGAGGATGGCTCCGCGTCGGCTCGTCTGAAGATGGCTCCGCTCCACTCCGGATGGATGAAGATTGAAGACGCCGCTTGGATGAAGACTTCAATCGGATGGAAGACCTCTTCAGCGCCACCTGGATGTTGACTTCAATCGGATGGAAGACTTCTTCAGCGCCCCTTGGATGATGACTTCTGCCACTCCGGATCTCCTCTTCGGTTCCATCGGTGGTTGGCTGGCTGAAGACGGCTCAAGGTAGGATGGTCTTCAGTGGGGTAGTGTTAGGTTTATTTAAGGGGGGTTTGGGTTAGATTAGGGGTATGTGGGTGGTGGATTTTAATGCTGGGGGGGTTGTATTTTTTTTACAGGCAAAAGAGCTGTTTTCTTTGGGGCATGCCCCGCAAAAGGCCCCTTTAAGGGCTGGTAAGCTAATAGAGCTGGTAACTTTTTAATGTAGAATAGGGTAGGGAATTTTTTTATTTTGGGGGGCTTTTTTATTTTATTAGGGGGATTAGATTAGGTGTAAGTAGCTTAAAATTGTTGTAATATTTTTGAAATGTTTGTAACTTATTTTTTTTATTTTTTGTAACTTAGATTTTTTTATTTTTTGTACTTTAGTTAGTTTATTTAATTGAATTTAATTGTAGTTATTTGTAGCTAATTTATTTAACTAATTTAATGATAGTGTAGTGTTAGGTTTAATTGTAACTTAGGTTAGGATTTATTTTACAGGTAATTTTGTATTTCTTTTAGCTAGGTAGTTATTAAATAGTTAATAACTTTTTAATAAATATTCTAACTAGCTAAAATAAATACAAAGTTACCTGTAAAATAAATATAAATCCTACAATAGCTACAATGTAATTATTAATTACATTGTAGCTATCTTAGGGTTTATTTTACAGGTAAGTATTTAGTTTTAAATAGGAATAATTTATTAAAGTATAGTGTAGTGTTAGGTGTAATTGTAACTTAGGCTAGTTTTTATTTTACAGGTTAATTTATCTTTATTTTAACTAGGTAGGTATTAAATAGTTAATAACTATTTAATAGCTATTGTTCCTAGTTAAAATAAATTGAATGTTGCCTGTAAAATAAAAATAAATCCTAAGATAGCTACAATATAATTATTATTTATATTGTAGCTATATTAGGGTTTATTTTAAAGGTAAGTATTTAGTTTTAAATAGGATAAAATTAGTTAATAATAGAAATATTATTTAGATTTATTTAATTAATATTTAAGTTAGGGGGGTGTTAGGGTTAGACTTAGGTTTAGGGGTTAATACATTTATTACAGTGGCGGCGGTGTAGGGGGGGCAGGATACGGGTTAATAAATTTATTATAGGTGGTGACGTTGTAGGGGGGCAGATTAGGGGTTAATAAGTTTAAGATAGGTTGCGGCGGGGTCCGGGAGCGGCGGTTTAGGGGTTAAACTATTTATTTAGTTGCGGCGAGGTCCGGGATCTGCAGGATAGGGGTTAATAAATTTATTATAGGTGGCGGCGGTATAGGGGGGGCAGGATAGGGGTTACTAGGTATAATGTAGGTGGCGGCGGGGTCCGGGAGTGGCGGTTTAGGGGTTAATACATTTATAAGAGTTGCGACGGGGTCTAGGAGTGGCAGTTTAGGGGTTAATAACTTTATTTAGTTGCGGGGGCTCCGGGGGCGCCGGTATTGGGGGTAGAACAGTATAGTTAGTGTGGGTGCTTAGTGACAGCTTGTCAATAAAGCTGTCAAAAAGCCGAAGAGCAGCGAGATCGGATGAGTGATAACTCTCACAGTCCGCTGCTCATCGCCCCGTACTTGGTGCGTGGCTTTTTGACAGATTTTTTGATAACTTAGGCAACATTTTTCAGGTTTGCGGTGGTGATGGTAGGCGAGCTTAGGCGGGCGTATTGGACCGGCGAAGGCAAGTAAAGTAGACACTTTGATAACTAGAGGCCTAATGCTAAGCAGTGAAGCAGCATTGCCAGTGTATGTAACAACCTGCCCGATGCAATGTGGGATCTAGAACGAAAAAAAAAATCCTGCAACTACACCTTCATTTTTATTACCATATACCCCCCAGCCTAGACCGCCCTTGTGAGAAGCCATATTGTTTTTGTGTAGTGTTTATTTCTACTGTAGTAATACAAACTGCAAGTTCTGTTTTAAGAGTGTTGAAAAAAAAATTAAAATTACACATTATTTTTAAAATAACTATAAACAATAGACTTGACTCTGTAAATGGGGAACCCATCTTTTTATATAAATAGTAAATCACAATGCATGTTTTCACACAAACCTTTGTTTCTTTACTTCAAGACAGGAGATGACATAGAAGCAGCCGCACTGGTGTGCAGACACGATCATGTGACCAGGCTCTGTACTTGTGCCAGAAAGAGGTTACCTGAGGTAAACTCAGGGCTTTTTTTTACTTAACTGAATACAGCAAAATACTAGGGCACATTATATACTGGAAAAACAATCTTATATTGTCTACTAGATTCAGTAAAATTATAAGCAAACAGGGTGTTCAGTATATTAGAACATGTCAATATAGTAAAAAGAAAACATCTGAGATAACATTTAAGCATAAAAATTTAATTAAAGAATATAAACTGTACTTGTTTTACAAATACAAGTAAATCAAAGAAAAATGTTTCCTTAAATTGATACAAATTATAGCATTCAGTTGACTGTCCTTTTATGACATTTAGGTATAAACATGCTTCTTAAAGGGACACTAAAGTAAAATTTAAAGATTAAAATAAAACATGCAATTTAAAAAAAAAAAAATACTGTTACTTTAATATGGCGTCAGGTTAATGCGTGAGTGATAACTGTTAGGTTTTTTCTTCTGCACTCTCCATTGAAGTCTATGGGGAGAATAAGTTATCACTGTCGCAATATCCGAAGTAATTTAGTTAGAGCGTGTCAGATTTCACTTACACACATCATTTTTACTTTTAACTACTGCTGGCGTTGCAAGCGCTTGAGCAAAAGTGCTAAATAGCATGCAACTTGTAATCTAGCCCTAAATCTGAAGGGCCATATTATTTTGTTGTATGCCCCCCTTGAAATGTGAAAAATAGTTACACCCCAGGATCCACCATTCCCTCTAATGTGTGTGTGCATTGAGAAATGAATTTATTAATTTATTAATTTATTTATAATAAAAAACTGTGTATGGGGAGTTTCTGGGAAACCGGGGAGCAGAAACTGCACTCCCCCCCTAGCCTGTGTTCTCTCCCCCCCAGCCTGTGTTCTCTTCTCCCGGACTATGTTCTGCCTCCCTTATACAGCCTGTGTTCTTTCCCCCCCCCCATGTATCCCCCCACTGGTTCTCTCTTCCCCCTCTGCCCCCCCCTTACTGCTCTCTCTTCCCTCACACTGTTCTTTCCCCCTTTGTACTCTTCCCCCAATGTTTTTCCCCCTAATGCTCTCTCTTTCCTACACTGTTTCCTACCCCCCCATTCTCTATCCCCTGATTTTTCTTCCCTCCCCCACTTTTCTCTCTCCCCCATTCTCTCTTCCCCTAATACCTCCTCCCCTCCCCCATTCTCTCCCCCACTCTGTTCTATACCCCTTTTCTCTCTCCCATTGTTCTCTCCCCCAAACATTCTCTCTTCTCTCTCTCTCTCTTTTCCTTCCCACTCTGTTCTCTTCCCTGCTATTATCAAATTATGCCCAGTCTTTTTATATGCCCATTTTCTGAGGCACCAGTTCCTACAAAGCATATCAAATAATTAAAAAAGAGAAGCACTAAAAAAGCTAAAAATACATTCATTCAATATTGACAAATACTTAATATACTTTAATCTACATATAAAATATCCAGTGCACACTCTAAAATTACACCCAGTGTTGAAACCACTTAAATGCTATTAGCAAAAGATGTTTAAAATGAAGCTTACTTCAAGTCCTTATTATGGATCAGAGAGGTCAGTCCACTAAGGTATCCTAAGCGTTTGTCCCTTTGTCTTAGGTCATGTGACCTTCAATGTCCAATAGGATGCTTCAAATCTCATTACCCCGAAATTCAAAATATGAATTGTGACGGTCTTTAATTGAGAACTTGTAATCCAAATATAAAATGTTTGTTTCAAAATTCAAAGTTATAAGTAGAGAGTGGTACTCACGCCCCTGATGTAGCCTGTGGTATCCGATCGTCTCTTTTTCAACCTGTGCACTCGGTAGAGCGATCCTGTTATCAGGCACTTCAAGGTTCACACTGAGTTTTCGCTGCTTCACTCAATGTGTATACGACCATGAGTTTGTATTTACAGGTGGTTGTAGCATGACAGAATTGGCATGGAAGATGAAGTGATCTTTAAGATTTCTCAGAAAAGAAATTTAATGATATTTTGAAATGCAGTAAGTGCTATTGCATTGTCTTTTTTATTGGTGCATTTGTGGATTAGAAATGTCTGCGGTATTTAAAGGGACACAAAACACTAAATTAATTTAATTTACCTCCCTCTAATCATGGGTGCTGCAATTATGTAACCTAGGTTACACTACAGGTATTTTATGCAACGTTGCTGCACATGTGCAAACAGGTCAGCACTGCACTGTAGTGAAAAATAGATTTCAACATGGCAGCACCCATGACTAGAGGAAGGTGAGGAAAAACCTTAGCAACATGCTTATAACCTGTATTTAGGGCCAGATTACAAGTGGAGCACTATTTAAAGCTCCCTCTCGAGTGTTTACTCATTAGAAGTAAGCATTTTGCACGCATCGGATTGCGCTTGTATTATGAGTTGAAAGTAAACTGTTTTTACTCACGTGCTAACCCGAATCACGTAAAAAGCATAACTTTGAATATCGCGTGCAATAGCCTATTCCCCCATAGAAGTCAATGGAGCAAAAAAGAAAACACCCTACTAGCGCGGAAACCCGATCCCATATTCTCATGTGTGCTAACCCGACATGAAACTACGAATAGTTCACATTCCAATGTTCTTCATATAGGAGAATATGTTCTATTTATTCATAAATACATAATTCTACATATTAGGATATGGGAAAGGGAAGCAATGATTGAGGATGGCACTACTTAATGGTGACCCAATTTTAAATATTTTAAATTAAGTAAAGGGAGTGGGTGCTGTATACAATTAAATCTAAAACAAAAACATGTAGTGGTGAACCCAACTACATAAAGTGTATACTAAATATCGCCATTCTAACCACTGAGAGTGTAGTAATTATTGATAATTGGAATTGTATTTAGATCATTGGGTAGCACTTGTGAATATACATGAAATTCCCAAAAGATGGGAACACAAGAAAAGGAAGTTAAAAGGAAATTATGAGGTATGTGCTAGATCAATGTATGGGTGATTGGTGACTATATACTTCCCTCATATAGGAAATTGTGGAAACCTATTATACACAGCTATGGTTAACCCTTTATAATAAATTAAATGGTCTAAAGTTGCTGGGAAATCAGCACTAAATCAATGCTGAAATTAGAGGAAAGAGTTGGGTGTCTTGCTAAGCTAATTCTGACTTGTTGTGGATAATACTTAGAGCACAGACAGAGTCAAAGATATTTATAACTCCCAGTTCAGATATGTGTATATTTTGCCCGCATAGTACATTGGGCGTAGATGATAGTAATTATTCTGGCTTCCACTAATTCTGTTTGGGCTAGACTCGAGTATTGGAGTCACTCTATGCGACCACAGATTTCCAAATATTTTTGTGGTGTTTAGAACAATAATGTTGTAATTAACCACAATAATTTTTTAGCATCAAGTGAGAATGTTGTTAATAGAGGGTTACCAAAATGTATATGTTAGGACCTACAGGTTTCGTGTAACCAGGAACCCCTAGCTTTAAATAAATTAGTATGTGTTATAATATTGTTGTATAACGCTGTGTCTGCGTATCAACACATACACCTAGATTACGAGTTTTGAGCACTATAGAGAAATTAACGAATGCAACAAAAGTTACGTTATTTAATTTCCTATAGCGCTACCATTACAAGTTTTCAAACATACGCTTTTTGCGTGCGATATGGTTGCGTTGAGCTTCATACCGCACACAATCAGAGCGCTGCTGAGACATGATCGTGCACAATTTCCCCATAGACATCAATTGGGAGAGCCGTCAAAAAAAAACTCCTGCGATTGCGGAAACAAAAGTTCCGTAACGCAGCCCCATTGATGTCTATGGGGAAATAAAAATACTGTTTAAACCTAACACCCTAACATAAACCCTACGTCTAAACACCCATAATCTGCTGCCCCCAACATCACTGACGCCTGCCTACATTTATTAACCCCTAAACCGTCAGCCCCCTACATCTTAACAAGCTAAATTAAACTATAGTAACCCCTAAACCTAACCCTAACTTAACCCTTACCCTAACGTAAACCTAAACCTAACACCCCCTAACTTTAACATAATAAAAATATAGCTAAATTAAATTTACAATTATTAACTAAATAAACCTATTAACCTCTAAACCGCCAGCCCCCCCCCCACATCGCAACAAGCTAAATTAAACTATATTAACCCCTAAACCTAACCCTAAACCTAACCCCCTAACTTTAACATAATTAAATTAGATCTAAATTAAATTTACAATAATTAACTAAATAATTACTATTTAAAACTAAATACATACTTATTTACCTGTGAAATAAAACCTACGATAGCTACAATATAACTAATAGTTATATTGTAGCTAGCTTAGGTTTTATTTTTATTTCACAAGATACGGGGGCCTATTTATGTCCGACAGACATCGCTGAACTCGGACAGCAACACGCTCTCTGCATTCAGCATTGCGCTAGCAGCTCTTATGAACTGCTGGTGCAATGCCGCCCCCTGCAGATTTGCTGCCAATCGGCCCCTAGCAGGGAGTGTCAATCAACCCGATCGTATTCAATCGGGTTGATTTCACGCAATCTCTGTCCGCCTCCTGAGAGCAGGCGAACAGGTTATGGAGCAGCGATCTTTAGACTGTTGCTTCATAACTGGTGTTTCTGGCGAGTCTGAAGGCTTGCAAGAAACATGACCCTTCAAGCTCCATATGGAGCTTGATAAATGGGCCCCTCAGTGTACGGCGGCGACCGTATGAAGAGGATGCTCCGTGCCGGATGTCTTCAGGATGGACCCGCTCCACACTGGCTGGTTGAAGATCGAAGAGGCCGCCTGGATGAAGACTTCTTGCCGCCTGAATGAAGACTTCGCCGGCTGGATAAAGATAGAAGAGGCCGTCTGGATGAAGACTTCTTGCCGCATGGATGAGGATTTTGCCAGCTAGATGAAGATAGAAGAGGCCGCCTGGATGAAGACTTCTTGCCGCCTGAATGAAGACTTCGCCGGCTGGATGAAGATAGAAGAGGCCGCCTGGATGAAGACTTCTTGCCGCATGGATGATGATTTTGCCGGCTGGATGAAGATAGTTCAAGCGGGACTTCAACAACTGTAAGTGGATCGTTGGGGGTTAGTGTTAGGTTTTTTTAAGGGTTTTTTTTTTTTTTTTTTTTTTAGTTTAGGGTCTGGGCAGTAAGAGAGCTAAATGCCCTTATAAGGGCAATGCCCATACAAATACCCTTTTCAGGGCAATGGGTAGCTTAGGTTATTTTAGATATATTTTTTTATTTAAGGGGGGTTGGTTGGGTGGTGGGTTTAACTGTTGGAGGGGTGTTTGTATTTTGTTTACAGGTAAAAGAGCTGATATCTTTGGGGCAATGCACCACAAAAGGCACTTTTAAGGGCCATTGGTAGTTTATTGTAGGCTAGGTTTTTTTTTTTTTTTTGGTCGGGCTTTTTTATTTTGATAAGACTATTAGATTAGGTGTAATTCTTTATTTTATTTTTGATAATTTGTTATTTTTCATAATTTAGTATTTGTTTTTGTAATTTAGTTAGTTTTTATTTTTTGTAATTAGATACTTTTTGTAATTTTTAGAGCAGTGTTAGGATTTTTTTTAATTGGTAGTTTAGTTTTATTTAATTGGTAGTTAGTTTAATTTTAGTTTAATAATTATAATAGTTTAATTGTTAGTTTAAAATTATTTTAATTTGACAGGTAAGTTTTAATTTAATTTAAGATAGGGAAATTGTAATTTTAATATAAAAATAGGGGGTTGTTAGGTTTAGGGGTTACTAGTTTAAATTAGTTTATTTCATTGTGGGGGCTTTCGGTTTAGGGGTTAATAGTTTATTTTAGTATATTTCGTTGTGGGGGGCTTGCGGTTTAGGGGTCAAAAGGTTTATTATAGCTGTGGTGCGGGCGGACGGCAGATTAGGGGTTAATAATATTTAAATAGTGTTTGCGATGTGGCAGGTTGGTGGTTTAGGGGTTAATACATTTATTATAGTGGCAACAATGTTGGGGAGCGGCATAATAGGGGTTAATACATATTAGGGGTTAATAAATGTATTATAGTGTTTGCGATGCAGGAGGGCCTCGGTTTAGGGGTTAATAGGTGGTTTATGGGTGTTAGTGTACTTTGTAACACTTTAGTTATGAGTTTTATGTTACAGCTTTGTAGTGTAAAACTCATAACTACTGACTTTAGATGGCGTTACAGATCTTGTAGTTTTAGGCTGTAACTCTCACTTTTTAGCCGTACCGCAAAACTCATAATACCGGCGCTATGCGGGACTTACAGGCTAAAAGGTGTGCGGTACACCTATACCGACAACACTTGTAATAGCTGTGGTGCTGTTTTAACGCTGAAAATGCCATATTTTCAGCGTTACAAGCCGCAACGCAAAACTTGTAATCTAGGTGATAATTATTTCCAGATTATTTGGGTCCCACATATAGGTACTATTTTTAAAATAATAGGTTCATAAGTTCTTAAACACCAGTAAGATGTTAAGGATATTTAGAGTATAAGGTCTGTCAAGTTGATTATTTATATATACTTTTTATGGGTTTGTGGTATCAACAGTGATATCAGGAGAAAATAAAGATAAAGAAAGTCTTCTCATTTATTTACTATAGTACTTGATATAACCTAGCCATTATATAAAGTGTTGTAAAACTACTTGACTTAAGTTGACCACGAAAATTATGTTTTTATAGTTGTCTTATTGGATACAGATAGCTATCATATAATTGCTATAATGGTGTAGACTATATACTATACTACCACAATGTGAGTATTTGTTTGTGTTCGCTACCACATTATTTGCAGCTTAGGGCTGGTCACATATAACGGACCGGTTAATAGACGTTGTTGCCAAAATTATTTAAGTAGAAGCGTGCTCAATATTTTTTTATATAATTACAGCTATACTGTGATTTGTACCAAAATGTAAGGTGTTAAGGATATTAGTAGTATATAGTCAATCAGATTAGTTGTTTATTTATACTTTTTATGCATTTATGGTATCAGCAGTGATATCAGGAGCAAATAATGTAAAGAAAGTATCGCTGTATTAGCGCTTCTCATTGATTCACTATAGTACTTGATATAGCCCAGTTATTACGTAAAGTATTCTGATATAACTTGATCCAAGTTAACCACGATAATTATATGGATTTGGTTATTTTATCGGGTACAAAGAACTAAACTATAATTTCTATAATGGTGTAAGCTATACACCATTCCACGATGGGAGTGTCTGTTTATGTTCACTACCACAATATTATACAGCTTACAGTTGGTCGCATATAACGGACCGATTAGTGAACACTGTTGCCAAAGTGGCGTTAGGTACAAGCGTTCAATATTTTTTATATTTTTCCAGCTATACTGTGATTTATACCAAACAGATGCTATTAAGTCAACATGAGTGTTATTACTATACAATTAAAAAGGAAGATCCCATTATTCCTCAGGACTGACTCCCTGAGTGCTATTTAGTATACACTTTATGTAGTTGGGCTCACCACTACATGTTTTTATTCTATATTTCTACATATATCTGATGTTTTTATTGGTTATATATATATATATTCATCCACAGGTAAAAAGCACTCACCGGGTCTTTGTAGTAACAAACAAGTTTAATGTGACGTTTTGGGGTTGCCCCCGTCTTCAGACAACTTCTTACAGATAAGACATACAACTCACCCTTTATAGCCATGAACCCGCTCCCAAGTGCACCCCTGTCGATGGCGTTCCGGAAGTCAGACAGCCGCACTGTGAATCACTGCGTCATCGGTTGTCATGGCAACCAGGACTCCCGTCGACAGTCTCTAAGTAATAATAAAATAACATAAAATAACAGGAGTATGCATAACAAAAAAAATCTAAGCAATTGTGACAGAGCTGCATAGATCGTTAATTACCCTCTAGGCTAATGTAAATAAAACTGAAAGGGGCAGTAGGAAAAAAGTACATAAGCCAGGATACTTACTAATATCCCAGCGTGGCTATTCTAAAACCACTACACATTATAGATAATAACTGGCATTAGATGAATACCAGGCAATAGTGTCAGAACTAAACGGGGATATAATATCCTAACACCGTGTACTACAGATGAGGACAATCCTATAATTAGCAAATAATGCATATGCCAGAACGGCTAAGATAAGCCCACTATCCTGTATAGAAAAATAATTATAGAAAAAATATAGAAAACCCTTGTATATTACCAAGTAACACCTTTAAGATAATATTTACAAAAATCTAATCTATGGAGACTAATCTATTAAATGGACTGACACTCCTATGTATTCTATGCAAATGTTAAGCACATAATGTCAACAGTATATATACATGATAGGCCAGGAGGCCACAATACATCACATTCCAAAATAAAGAATGAAAAATAATAAAAGGGGGGAGAAACAAAACATGTTAGTAAGAGTATTGATTACTAAAGCAAATGTCAAGAAAACAGGACTTTGAAAGATGACCATCACAGGAAGCAGTGCCAGTCCAAATTGACATTGAGGCCTTGTGGGGCCATGGTGCCCAGATTAAAAATCCACTTGGATTCTCGTTGAAATAATAGTCTCCCTCTGTCACCTCCTCTCGCAAGTGGGGGCACATGGTCAATGATTATGTACTTTAAATCAGAAACAGAATGTTTTGACATCCATACAAGAACAAGGTCTTCAGCATTAAACATCGGGTCACGTGCACTACCAAATACGTAGTGTACTTGTTACACTGTGTATGCGGTTTATTTTATGTGGGAAAGACAATTGATGACCTCCGCACAAGAATGGCCAACCACAGGTCGGCCATCAGAACGGCTATTGATCGTGGGGACTCAGATCAGCCAGTGGCCAGGCATTTTCCCTGGACAAACATTCGGTTTCTGATTTAAAGTACATAATCATTGACCATGTGCCCCCACTTGCGAGAGGAGGTGACAGAGGTAGACTATTATTGCAACGAGAATCCAAGTGGATTTTTAATCTGGGCACCAATTATATACACAATTATATATAGGTATATAGATATATACAGATATATATAGGAATATCTATTAGAATATATTCTGCTATGTGCAGAACATTGGCATGTAAAATATTTACAATAAATAAACAGTATAACACTTTATTAAATATGAATATTGCATAAATATGATTTTTCATGTTTTCATCTACTTAACTGCAAAGGGCTCCAATACACACACACACACACACACACACATATATATATATATATATATATATATATATATATATACATACTGTATATATATATATATATATATATGTAAACATATGTATTTATGTGTTTATATGTGTATATTTGTCTGTAAATACATATATACCAATAAATACATACAGTATGTGCTACACATATAAATATATATATATATATAAAAAAAAACATATAAATATACATACACAGACCTCGAGGCCTATTTATCAAGCCGTCAACTGTGCTGTATTCGACGGCACCAATACGCTCGCCTGACATCGCCTAACATCGCTGCTGCAGACCTGAATACGTTCTCCATATTTAACATAAAAGCTGTCAAAAAGCCGCGCACCACGGGGCGATGAGCAGCGGACTGTTGTTAACTGACAGTCATCAATCTCGCTGCTATTCGGCTTTTCCCCAGCTTTATTTGTACCCTGTCACTAAACACTGCAACTATACTAAACTGTTTTACCCCTATCCTGCCGCTCCTGGACCCCGCCACAACTAAATAAAGTTATTAACCACTAAACCGCCGCTCCCAGAGCCCACCGCCACTCTAATAAACTTATTAACCCCTATTCCTCCGCTCCAGGAGCCCACCGCCACCTACATTATGTTATTACCCCCTAATCTGCCGCCCCCTACACCGCCGCCACCTACATTATACTTATTAACCCCTAATCTGCCACCCCCTATACGGCCACCACCTACATTATGTTATTAACCCCTAATCTGCTGCCCCCTATACCGCCATCACCTACATTATGTTATTAACCCCAATCTGCTGCCCCCTACACCGCCGCCACCTACATTATGTTATTAACCCCTAAACCACCAGCCCCCCACATTGCCATAAACTAAATTAACCTATTAACCCCTAAACCTAACAACCCGCTAACTTTATATTAAATATTAACTCATCCCTATGTTATAATCAATTTAAACTTACCTTTTAAAATTACATTAAACTATATTAAATTAATAATTAACCTACCCTAACTTTTATAATAAAATTACATTAAACTATATTAAATTAATAATTAATCTAACCTAAATTTTATAATAAAATTACATCAAACTACAAATTAAATTAACTATATTATATATTTAGAAACCTAACCCTACTCAAATAATTTAAATCTACAATATAAAATTACTGTTACAAAAAACTAACAACTAAGTTACAAAAAATAACAAACACTAAGTTACACAAAAAATAAACACTATCGGCTAGATTTAGAGTTTTGTCGGTAACGACCCGCGTATCTAACGCTGGCTTTTTTTTCCCTGCACCTTTTAAATACCGCTGGTATTTAGAGTTCACAGAAGGGCTGCGTTAGGCTCCAAAAAGGGAGCGTATAGCATATTTACCGCCACTGCAACTCTCAATACCAGCGATGCTTACGGACGCGGCTAGCTTCAAAAACGTGCTCGTGCACGATTCCCCCATAGAAAACAATGGGGCATTTTGAGCTGAAAAAAACCTAACACCTGCAAAAAAGCAGCGTTCAGCTCCTAACGCAGCCCCATTGTTTCCTATGGGGAAACACTTCCTATGTCTGCACCTAACACCCTAACATGTACCCCAAGTCTAAACATCCCTAACTTTACACTTATTAACCCCTAATCTGCCGCCCCCGCTATCGCTGACACCTGCATATTTTTTTTAACCCCTAATCTGCCGCTCCGTACACCGGCGCAACCTACGTTATCCCTATGTACCCCTAATCTGCTGCCCCTAACACCGCCGACCCCTATATTATATTTATTAACCCTAATCTGCCCCCCACAACGTCACCTCCACCTACCTACAATTATTAACCCCTAATCTGCCGCTCCGTACACCGGCGCAACCTACGTTATCCCTATGTACCCCTAATCTGCTGCCCCTAACACCGCCGACCCCTATATTATATTTATTAACCCTAATCTGCCCCCCACAACGTCACCTCCACCTACCTACAATTATTAACCCCTAATCTGCCGACCGGACCTCGCCGCTACTCTAATAAATGTATTAACCCCTAAGTCTAACCCTAACCCTAACACCCCCCTAAGTTAAATATAATTTAAATCTAACGAAATAAATTAACTCTTATTAAATAAATTATTCCTATTTAAAGCTAAATACTTACCTGTAAAATAAACCCTAATATAGCTACAATATAAATTATAATTATATTGTAGCTATTTTAGGATTAATATTTATTTTACAGGCAACTTTGTATTTATTTTAACCAGGTACAATAGCTTTAAAATAGTTCATAACTATTTAATAGTTACCTAGTTAAAATAATTACAAAATTACCTGTAAAATAAATCCTAACCTAAGTTACAATTAAACCTAACACTACACTATCAATAAATTAATTAAATACAATACCTACAAATAAATACAATTAAATACACTAACTAAAGTACAAAAAATAAAAAAGAACTAAGTTAAAAAAAATAAAAAATTTTTTACAGACATTAGAAAAATATTATAACAATTTTAAGCTAATTACACCTACTCTAAGCCCCCTAATAAAATAATAAAGCCCCCCAAAATAAAAAAATGCCCTACCCTATTCTAAAATACAAATAGAAAAGCTCTTTTAGCTTACTAGCCCTTAAAAGGGCCTTTTGCGGGGCATGACCCAAAGAAAACAGCTCTTTTGCCTGTAAAAAAAAACATACAATACCCCCCCAACATTACAACCCACCTCCCACATACCCCTAATCTAACCCAAACCCCCCTTAAATAAACCTAACACTAAGTCCCTGAAGTTCTTCCTACCTTGTCTTCACCACACCGGGTATCACCGATCCGTCCAGGCTCCGATGTCTTGATCCAAGCCCAAGCGGGGGCTGAAGACGTCCATCCTCCGGCTGAAGTCTTGATCCAAGCGGCGGCTGAAGAAGTCCATCATCGGGCAGAAGTCTTCATCCTATCCGGGCAGAAGAGGAGATCCGGACCGGTAGACATCTTCATCCAAGCGGCATCTTCTATCTTCTTCCATCCATCGACGAGCGACTCCATCATCAAGACCTCCGGCGCGGATCCATCCTCTTCTTCCGACGTCCTAACACAGAATGAACGTTCCTTTAAGGGACGTCATCCAAGATGGCGTCCCTTGAATTCCGATTGGCTGATAGGATTCTATCAGCCAATCGGAATAAAGGTAGGAAAATTCTGATTGGCTGATGGAATCAGCCAATCAGATTCAAGTTCAATCCGATTGGCTGATCCAATCAGCCAATCAGATTGAGCTCACATTCTATTGGCTGTTCCGATCAGCCAATAGAATGCGAGTTCAATCTGATTGGCTGGTAAGTATTTAGCTTTAAATAGGAATAATTTATTTAATAAGAGTTAATTTATTTTGTTAGATTTAAATTATATTTAACTTAGGGGGGTGTTAGTGTTAAGGTTAGACTTAGCTTTAGGGGTTAATAAATTTATTAGAGTAGTGGTGAGGTCCAGTCAGCAGATTAGGGGTTAATACTTGAAGTTAGGTGTCGGCGATGTTAGGGAGGGCAGATTAGGGGTCAATACTATTTATTATAGGGTTATTGAGGCGGGAGTGAGGCGGATTAGGGGTTAATACATTTATTATAGTAGTGGTGAGGTCCGGTCGGCAGATTAGGAGTTAATAATTGTAGGTAGGTGGAGGCGACGTTGGGGGCGGCAGATTAGGGGTTAATAAATATAATATAGGGGTCGGCAGTGTTAGGGGCAGCAGATTAGGGGTTCATAGGGATAACGTAGGTGGCAGCAGTGTGCGGTCGGCAGATTAGGGGATAAAAAAATTTAATAGAGTGGCGGCGATGTGGGGGGACCTCGGTTTAGGGGTGCATAGGTAGTTTATGGGTGTTAGTGTACTTTACAGCACAGTGGTTAAGAGCTTAACTACTGACTTTTTTTCTGCGGCTGGAGTTTTGTCGGTAGATTTCTAACGCTCACTTCAGCCAAGACTCTAAATACCGGCATTAGAAAGATCCCATTGAAAAGATAGGATACGCAATTGGCGTAGGGGGATCTGTGGTATGGAAAAGTCGCGGCTGGAAAGTGAGCGTTAGACCCTTACCTACACAACTCTAAATACCAGCGGTAGCCCAAAACCAGCGTTAGGAGCCTCTAACGCTGGTTTTGACGGCTAACGCCAAACTCTAAATCTAGGCGTATGTTACAAAAAATAAAAAATAAATTATCAAAGATTTAAACTAATTACACCTAATCTAAGGGCCCTTTGAAAATAACCCCCCCCCCCAAGTAAAAAAAACCCTAACCTACAATAAACTACAAATAGCCCTTAAAAGGGCCTTTTGCGGGGCATTGCCCCAAAGAAATCAGCTCTTTTACCTGTAAAAAAAAAAATACAAACAACCCCCCAACAGTAAAACCCACCACCCACACAACCAACCCCCAAATAAAAACCTAACTAAAAAAACCTAAGCTCCCCATTGCCCTAAAAAGGTCATTTGGATGGGCATTGCCCTTAAAAGGGCATTTAGCTCTATTGCACCCAAACCCCTAATCTAAAAATAAAACCCGACGAATACACCCTTAAAAAATCCTAACACTAACCCCTAAAGATCGACTTACAGTTTTGAAAATCCGACATCCATCCTCCAAGAAGCCGGGAGCAATCTTCATCCAAGCGGCCAAAGTCTTCATCCAAGCCCGCAGAAGTCTTCACCCAGATGGCATCTTCTATCTTCATCCATCCGGTGCGGAGCGGCTCCATCTTCCAGACATCTGACGCGGAGCATCCTCTTCCATCGAAGTCTTCTTGAACAATGAATGTTCCTTTAAATGACGTCATCTAAGATGGCGTCCCTTAGATTCTGATTGGCTGATAGAATTCTTTCAGCCAATCGGAATTAAGGATGAAAAAATCATATTGGCTGTTGCAATCAGCCAATAGGATTGAGTTTTCATCCTATTGGCTGATCCAATCAGCCAATAGGATTGAGCTTGCATTCTATTGGCTGATTGGATCAGCCAATAGGATGAAAACTCAATCCTATTGGCTGATTGCAACAGCCAATAGGATTTTTTCAACCTTAATTCTGATTGGCTGATAGAATTCTATCAGCCAATCGGAATCTAAGGGACGCCATCTTGGATGACGTCATTTAAAGGAACATTCATTGTTCAAGAAGACCTTGATGGAAGAGGATGCTCCACGTCAGATGTCTGGAAGATGGAGCCGCTCCGCACCGTCTGGGTGAAGACTTCTGAGGGCTTGGATGAAGACTTCGGCCGCTCCCAGCTTCTTGGAGGATGGATGGTGGATCTTCAAAACTGTAAGTCGATCTTCAGGGGTTAGTGTTAGGATTTTTTAAGGGTGTATTGGGTGGGTTTTATTTTTAGCTTAGGGGTTTGGGTGCAATGCAATGCCCATCCAAATGCCCTTTTCAGGGCAATGGGGAGCTTAGGTTTTTTTAGTTAGGCTTTTATTAGGGGGGTTGGTTGTGTGGGTGGTGGGTTTTACTGTTGGGGGGTTTGTATTTTTTATTTACAGGTAAAAGAGCTGATTTCTTTGGGGCAATGCCCTGCAAAAGGCCCTTTTAAGGGCTATTTGTAGTTTATTGTAGGTTAGGGTTTTTTATTTTGGGGGGCTTTTTTATTTTCATAGGGCCCTTAGATTAGGTGTAATTAGTTTAAATCTTTGATAATTTTTTTTTATTTTGTGTAACATAGTGTTTATTTTTTTGTGTAACTTAGTGTTTGTTATTTTTTGTAACTTAGTTGTTAGTTCTTTGTAACTTATATTGTAGATTTAAATTATTTGAGATGGGTTAGGTGTTTAAATATATAATATAGTAATTTTATTATAATAGTTAGGATAGGTTAATTATTAGTTTAATATAGTTTAATTTACTTTTAAAGGTTGATTATAACATAGGGATGAGTTAATATTTAATATAAAGTTAGCGGGTTGTTAGGTTTAGGGGTTAATAACTTTATTTAGTTGCGGTGGGGTCCGGGAGCGGCGGGATAGGGGTTAATAACTTTATGTAGGTGGCGGCGGTATCTGGAGCGGCAGATTAGGGGTTAATAGTATAATGTAGGTGGTGGCAGTTTCGGGGCAGCAGATTAGGGGTTAATAACTTTATGTAGGTGGCGGCGGTGTAGGGGGCGGCAGATTAGGGGTGTTTAGACTCGGGGTACATGTTAGGGTGTTAGGTGTAAACATAACTTTTATTCTCCCATAGGAATCAATGGGATATCGGGCAGCAGCGAACATAAGCTTTCGCTGCTTTCAGACTCCCATTGATTCCTATGGCATCCGCTGCCTCCAGGGCGGCGGATTGAAAACCAGGTACGCTGGGCCGGAATAGTGGCCAGCGTACCTGGAAGATTTTTGTTAATTTACAAATGTAATAAGAAAGAAAGTTCGGAAGATCCATAGATAAAACAAACCAAAACTTTATTTTCAGTTAAAAACAGTGGAAACAGCAAGCATCAGCACAGAGAGAGCGCAACACCAATCTTGCTTATGCGTTTCGGCTTGGTGCCGTAATCATAGCCATTGGTGTCAGGTTCTCACAGTTTGTTATTTAAAACAATTAGAAAGCGGGGCGGAGCTAGCCAGCCTGAGAGATGGCGGCTGTCTAACTGAGCTCTTAGGCCCCAGCTAGGTGAAAACGCTTTAGGCATTAGCCATCCTGCACTTTAAGGCCATAAACCGCTAGATAAATGAGCGACTAACCTCAGACATAGGTTTTGCAAGACCTGTGTGCCTCGCTGCAGGAGATCTGCCTTTGGGGAGAGAGCGCGCTGAGCGCACATATGCACCTCATTTCAAACTCTGATGGCGGCATGATAGGAGAGGATCAGGGTCCGGAGACACCTACATTAAGGGAAATTCAGAGACAAATCATCCGGAAAGTACACAGACCTACCAGGACTCCGGTCCCTTGAATGCCAGACCGGAACGTACTGAAGATAAATGCCGCGAAGGGCCGCAGCCTTTACTAAAGTTTTGATGCGCACTTAAATTACCATCCACCGGGAGCAAGCTACAGCAATAGATGACTGCAAATAAGGGGGTAAGAAAAACGGAACATGTAATATTCATCTTGCCATAAAAGAAAAGTTGCGCTCCGTCATCCTCACAGTGTTAAAGACATATTATAGCAAGCGGTGCACTAAAAACTTTGACAGCTAGATTAAAGGTGTTGTAAACATCCCCTCAAGTGCATTTGACAAAATGTAAGCATACATACCCTGCTATAATTAACAAATACGCTGCTAAATGTGGAAAAGTCTTATAGAGCAATCCCCACCACTGAGATAAAGATATAACGCCTCAAACAGTGTCCTCCAAGCTCAGACAACCAAATATAAGGTGTCACACATCATATAGACATTTGTACAAGCCTTTACACATGAAAAATATAAACACACCTCAACTACTAATAGCTGCGCAACGACAGCAAAGACTTAAAGACCTTTATACTCAGCATCAGGATCTTTATCTATCTTTTAAGGATTTAGTGAAGGCAGAGGGGCAGAATCCATCCAAAGATGTCTCCAAAAAAAATTAATAAACCAAGCAAGAATGCCAAACCCCTGAAAACATCTACTCATACAGTAAACAACTTTTTCAAGACACTTGAGACAAAAAACACAGCGCCCACAGAAGAAGCAATGCCAGACCAAAGGTCTGAACACAGTTCTTCAGAATCTGAAAGTGACCTCACTTCAGAAAGCATTACCATCCCCACAGCTCTCTTTAAAACAATCCCTTCAAAAAAGGACTTTTCTTCCCTTATTTCACAGGTCAAGCAATGCATCAAGGAGGAAATTTCAGACCTCAAAAAGGACATTTCTGACATTGGTCACAGAGTAGAATCACTCGAAAATACCCAAGATCTACATGCAGACGCTATCACAGACCTGCAAAGCACCGTTCAGAAACAAGATACAACTATCAATGAGCTGGAGGATAAGATAGATGATATCGAAAATCGTAGCAGACGTCATAATATTAGATTACGGGGAATCCCCGAAACCATTTTACCACCAGATATTGAACAATATCTCCAAGACTTCTTCAGCACGCTAAAAAAAGAAGAAACACCCTCAAAAATCTGCATAGACAGAGCTCACAGAGCCCTACGACCTAAACCACTAGCAGGACAAGCACCAAGGGACATTATAGCCCGGATCACTAATTTCCAAGAGAAAGAGGAGCTAATGAAATTAGCCAGAGAACAACAGCCCATAAAATATGACAACATAGACATTCAAATGTTCGCCGATTTGTCACAGAGAACTCTTTCAAAAAGAAGAGAACTTAAGCCACTCACGTCGTTGTTGAGAAAACTAAACATCCCATACAGTTGGGGGTTCCCCTTTCACCTGTTAATCCTTTGGAATGGAAGACGCATCACTTGTACATCTACTAAAGATATTCCAGACATATGCAGGGAATTGGACATCCCTATCCCTCAAATAGAGGAAAATGCTGAGCCTCAAGAGAAACACACAAGTCCAAGCAAACCGAACCCACTACCACAAAGGAGAGAGTGGAGACAGGCGTCTCAGAAGAAACCCCGCAAATCTGTACAACCCACATCTCCATCATTGGAGGAAAGGGGATGACAAGTCTTTGCTGCATACAAGGACATATCCTGAACTTTCGAACAGTCCCCAATGGAGACCCCTAATTGCAAGTATTACCTATACTCCAGAACTCACGAGGCATACAGAACCTCAGAGATATTAAAATAGTGTCTTAAAGGTTAAATTGTTAACAGTTAACTAATGTTGACTTTATTTTATTTTTTTTCACCTAGCCGGGAGTTTATCTCCCTAGAATAGAATTATGTTGTTTAAACATGTGTTAAAAATATTGTGTTTTACTGTTCTTCTTCTTTACCTATTCTTCTCTCTTCTTTTCTTTTCTATTCTGTCCTGTTCTCTATTGAAGCATATGCCGCCACATATACGTTCACCAGTATATAATCTATGTTTACATATACTAATCTCACTGACATATATACAGCATGTTGATTAATCACACACCACAAAATTTAAATATCTTCACACAAAACGCTAAAGGACTCAATTGCCCAAACAAGAGAAGACTGGCTATACTAGACCTCCAAAAAAAAAGAGGACACATACTAATGCTCCAAGAGACCCATTTCAAGGGGAAAAATATCCCCAAATATTTCTCCTCACACTACCCCCTGCATTTCCACAGCACTAACCCACACAAAAAAATTAATGGAGTAAGCATTTTAATCCACAAATCTCTCCCCTTTGTTAAAACCCATACTATAGGAGACAAAGAAGGCAGGTACATATGTTTAAAAGGCCTCCTATACGGTAAACCAGTAACTCTAATAAACGTCTACACCCCAAACTCACACCAAGATAAATTTGTATCCTCAGTTGTAGACCTACTCCTTAAAGAAGCAAAAGGCTCCTTAATCATGGCAGGAGACTTAAATCTTCCCCTAGACCCCACAGTCGACTGCTCAAACCCCTCTTCTAGAGCTAAAATCCCGAACCTCCCTATTATCTGGCAAAAATTTAAACTTCTCGGCTTACATGATGCCTGGAGATACTTCAACCCACAAAAAATAGATTTCACCTTCTTTTCCCATCCAAAATGTAACTATTCTAGACTGGATTACATTATGGTCGACCACCTAATCCTATCACACACCACACACTCCTCTATACATCATACAACTTGGTCAGACCACTCCCTAGTAACATGCACCATAAAATGGCCAACGGCCCCCATAAGAGCTTTTCAGTGGAGATTGGATGATACATTACTGCTAGACCCAAAGCAAACAGAGTTATTTTCAGAACAGATAAGCTCATACTTCTCTATAAACGAGACGCCAGATGTGAATGTGGTCACCCTTTGGGAAGCCCACAAGAGTACTATAAGAGGTGAGTTTATCAAAACTGCCGCCCAAATAAAAAAGAAAAGCCGTGAGGAAATAAATCTTTTGGCTAAAGACATAATAGACTTAGATTATAAGCACAAATCCAACCCCTCTGACAGATCTACCCTAGAACAACTACAATCCAAAAGAGAACAAATGAACCTTTTATTACAGATAAAATCACAAAAACAACTTCTTCACCTTCAGCAAAATTTCTATAGGGAAGGTAACAAGTCAGGAAAACTCTTAGCTAGAGCATTAAAAAAGCAACAACAAAAAACCTATATCCACGCTATAAAGAACCCAGATGGCACACACCTAGAAGATACAAAATCAATATCTAAAGAGTTCAAGAAATTTTACCACAAACTCTATAATCTTTTGCCATCTAGAGACCCTCATAATCATGCATCCCACTGTAATCAATACCTAGAAAATCTACCCATCCCCAAACTGAGCCTAGACCAATGCAACCAATTAGATCGTCCAATCCAGCTATCAGAGGTAACAGAAGCGATAAAGCAACTAAAACAAAATAAAGCTCCAGGCCCCGATGGCTTCACAGGTTTATATTATAAAACCTTCGCTCCTCTCCTAGCTCCACATTTAACATCTCTATTCAACTCAATCCCAGAAAAATTCCCTTTTCCTGACGAAATGTTGCAAGCCAACATTTCAGTTATAGCAAAACCTGGCAAACCCCCGAATTCACTGGCACACTTTCGTCCAATCTCCTTACTGAACATTGACCTCAAAATGTATGCGAAAATTTTAGCAACCCGCCTTAATCAAATTCTCCCCTCCATAGTTCATCAAGACCAAGTAGGGTTTATCCCACATAGGCCTAGATTTGGAGTTTGGCGGTAAAAGGGCTGCTAACGCTCCGCGGGCTTTTTTCTGGCCGCACCATAAATTTAACTCTGGTATCGAGAGTTTAATCAAATGCTGCGTTAGGCTCCAAAAAAGGAGCGTAGAGCATTTTTACCGCAAATGCAACTCTCGATACCAGAGTTGCTTACGGACGCGGCCGGCCTCAAAAACGTGCTCGTGCACGATTCCCCCATAGGAAACAATGGGGCTGTTTGAGCTGAAAAAAAACCTAACACCTGCAAAAAAAGCAGCGTTCAGCTCCTAACGCAGCCCCATTGTTTCCTATGGGGAAACACTTCCTACGTCTGCACCTAACACTCTAACATGTACCCCGAGTCTAAACACCCCTAACCTTACACTTATTAACCCCTAATCTGCCGCCCCCGCTATCGCTGACCCCTGCATATTTTTTTAAACCCCTAATCTGCCGCTCCGTAAACCGCCGCCACCTACGTTATCCCTATGTACCCCTAATCTGCTACCCCTAACACCGCCGACCCCTATATTATATTTATTAACCCCTAACCTGCCCCCCACAACGTCGCCGACACCTGCCTACACTTATTAACCCCTAATCTGCCGAGCAGACCTGAGCGCTACTATAATAAATGTATTAACCCCTAATCCGCCTCACTAACCCTATCATAAATAGTATTAACCCCTAATCTGCCCTCCCTAACATCGCCGACACCTAACTTCAATTATTAACCCCTAATCTGCCGACCGGAGCTCACCGCTATTCTAATAAATGTATTAACCC